>NC_092425.1:43132117-43377117 GCF_036169615.1 Heliangelus exortis | reverse complement strand
TCAAAAGCAATTACTGAAATCCCAGTGTGTGCATCTCTGGAAACTTCTGCAGCTTGAGTTTCTGCATTTGCTCTCACCAAGAAACTCATTAACTCAGAAAGATGGATTGTTAACATATGCTACTGCAAGCAAAGGGAAGATAATTTTCTTTTAACTCTTGTTTTCCAAGTTCCAAGGGAGCTACACACTTTTGTGTTCTTTTCCCTTCAGATGGAGTCGCCAGTACTCAAGGTTTGTAGTGATGTACCAGCTGGAACAAGCACCTGCAGCAGAGTCAGAAAAACTAAGACTAATTCTATAACTGAGCAGCAAGTTTCCTTCTTCTTCAAATCTGATTAAGAGAACATGGAAAGCATCACTGAGAAATTTTACAATTTGGCTTTTTTGAGAGGTTTACCACTCAACTGCCCAAAATGAGACAGAAAAGGACTTACTTGGCCAAAATTGCCTTTATGATCAGCTGTACCCAGGGAGCAGTGGGCTCCAAGCACACCTCTCTGCCGTCCTTCAGAGTCGCTCTGCAAAACAGGGAATAGAGAAAAGTCAGAAAACTATCACATGGATTTGTTTTACTCACATGTAATATTTATTTTTAGATTAGTTAGTATAAATCCCAGCTGCTCCAGGGTAGACCTGGCCAGTTTGTTATATGTATTTCACAACTGAGGATACTGAACCTGTCCAAACATTGTGCAAGCCTGCCTGCCTGCTGTCAGAGCAGCCACACGTTCCCAGAACCACTCTCAATATGTAGAGGGGCTTGGTTTGAATTTATTTATATTTATAAAGCTTTCTTATACAATGCCTGAAAACTGCAGTGGGGAAAAGGTGTTTCAGCAGTATGAGGATTTCAACATTCTAGTTTCTCCTCCATGCTGTTCAAGACCATGTTAGATTTTGTTTCCCTAAATCTGCTTCTGGGGATTTTTTTCTCTGAGATTGACACAGGGTGTTTCAGTGCCTAATATAAACAGGATTTAGACAACATTATAGCCTCTCGTATTAAGAAAGGTCATGAAATTCATATTCTACCACCAGAAATATTTGTTACGTCCCATGCCAGATAAATAGTGATCAGTTGGGGAATACATAAGGTCATAGAGACAGTGGAAAAACCCAAACACCCAAAGCATCTGCCTCAAAAGGGGTCCCACACCTGACATCACGTCAGCCTGCTGGCTGCTGTACTCGGGGTGAAAAGCAAAAGGCCCTTCAGCAGCAGGGTGTAGGTGAAGAAGAGGAAGGCTCCTGCAGAGCTACTTACATGACTTCAACGTTCTTGCAGTGGGGGCCGCTCTGTGTCAGCCTCACATCCTGGATGGCTTTGGGAGGGATGAACTTGGAATGAGTGGCTATGCACTGGCACCGCAGCTCCGTTCCCATCCGCGCCACGGGCCCGCCTGGGAGCACAGCAGTGAGAGAGGGCTGAGAGGTGGGCACACAGCACGGCTGCTAGCTAATTAGCAATTAAAATACTGCATTCCTCCAAGCTGCCTCAAGCCCGATGGTATGGACATCGGTTGCTGAGCTGATTCAGAGGAGCCCAAGTACATTTCAAACTAAATTGATACATCTGTTTGAACTAAAACCACACGTTGTGTGGTTCCTCGTACTGGTACAAGGTACAACTCTGGTAAGCTGCATTATTTTAGCATCTGGATCAACAAACTGGCAACTATTGAGAAGACAGAGCCCTAGATCTTTTCATTAGTTGGAGGCCTGTCCATGCTAATATGATCATATTTTCTGTTCTCCATTCCCAGCTGCATTATGTTCCCTCCATTCCCGAGGCATTATGATCAGCAAGTAACAAACACAAAAACATAAACTGTTCTTCATGTGGAAAGGGAGAGAAACATTCAAGCACTTAGGAAGATCCTTTCTCTAGATGCATGCACTTCAAGTAAAACAAAACAAATTCAAATTACATCCTTAAACTTCTTCCCACCAGATGTCAGTAACTTGTCAGTACGAGGGCTTCGTAGTACATTTCTGACTGAAGAGAAGTTGCTGAAAAATCTCTTGAAGTAAACTAATTTGCTGAGACAAATATCAAGCTACCTCTCTGCAAGGACAAGCATCACACTAGGTGCTGAGGCAGTCTTCCAGCCACGGGAAGCTGGGGAGGGATTTACTTACTTTGAGTCAGTGCCGCTGAAATCAGCAAAAGAGCCAGGACAGCCTGAAGTTTGCCGTTCATGGTGACACAGGAGTGTTTTGGCTGGGTTGGTTCTCTCTGGTTCTGTGGAGCAGTGACCTCTCTTGTCCCAGAGGATTGCTGATGCCTGCTCTGGGCACTGCATCCCCTTATATACACTTTTGTGCCCAGAATGTGTGCTCTGCCAGCACGGGGATTGCGTTAGGGGAACTTCCCAGATGCCGTAAAAATGAGTCACGTGACCCTTGTGTAACTCCTTCCTAGATGACGAGGAATTACTCTGCTAGAGAATAATATCATCTATTAGTTCATTAAAATATGTAACTAATAGCTATGCAAGTTGACTTCTTTTGCAGGCTTTTGTGAATTTTGTGTTTTTCTAGTGCATACTCTTATTTAGTAAAATAACTTTATGAAGGTTTTTGTTACGTTTTTGTTATAAGTTCTGATGGCTTGTCCAGGGTAATAACTCTTCTTCATAGGTATGCCAGATCTAGACTTGAGATATTTAGTTTCTTGTCTCTGCTTATGGTGTTGGCTTACTACTTGTCTACTTACTTGATTTTAAGCCTCAGAAGTGGAAATTGGGTAGCGCTGAGATAACTGAGAAGCTTTTCCACTTAGGTTAGGATTTTACCTATTTTGATATTAATGATTTTATTTTTTTGTTCTTTCTGTTCTAACGTCCTCTTACAAAGTAAAATAGTCTCTAATATTGTCTGTTCAGTAAAGGAACTGAGACTGCAATGTTTGAAGCTTCCTGTGGGAAGCAAATACTGAATTCTGAACTGCTTTGAAAATCATGCCTGTGTTTTCCTTGTCACACGTGTCAATGAATGCTAGGCAGAAGCAGCTTGTATGCAAACAAAATAGCATGATCTGCTGAACACAACTAATTGTGTTTGCTTTGTTACTCTAGATATTCCTAATAAGTCTTTTCTGTAATCTTTTTCAGTGGCTGTAGCCCTACGTCTTAGCAAAGTGTTATGGCACTGCCATAAACATTTTTGTTGGAGGACCTTGTTGCATGGGTGCTGAGTGTGTATGTGCTGTGTCCAGCAGAGCTATTACCTTGCCACGGAGACATTTTCAGGGCAAGACTTGTGCTCAAATGCTAATCTGTTGCTTAAACAAAGATTTGGTTTTTCACCCATCTGGAGTGCATGTGATTAAGGGAAGCCATTCAGTGGTATTACTGTAAAAATGTGCTTTTGACCACAATTATTTCTGCTGCTTGCAATTCCCAACCTCAAAGTGTCATTTTTCTGTGATCTGTGGATTTATAGAGGTAATTCTCCCCAGTTCTGAGAAGTCTGTAAAAACTTAATTATGTTTAGCATGTCAAGCATCATGATCTTTTGTAGAAATATTGTATTCATTTGACCATAATTTATTATGGTTTACTGTTTACATTTGTCATTAACTTACTTGATTATAGGAACTTTGATGAAAATTCATCTGTTTCCCATCCCTGTGTCAGTTGGCCCAAGAAAAGACAGCACCAAGTTTGTCTCTCCTACATCTTGCTGAGTATTGAGTCAGTAGCAGGTACCAGTCCTGACTCCTGATGGGGCTTCTCCTGAGCTGCATGTCTTAGAGCTTTACTGAAAGAAAAAAACTAGTTCTCAGAAGGTTGTGAAAAAGGAGATGATTTTACCAGGTGCTGAAGGTTATGCTTTATTATTTATGTTGTAGTACATTGTATAAATTATGGTAAATTATCAAGGTTGTGTCACTGGCAGGAGTCTGTAGATGTTGGGGCTTTAACCAGTTTACTTGGAACAAAGTTTTGCAGTTTCTTTTCTTTGGGGCTCTCTCTGTGCCTCCATATGTATGTACACACAGAGGGTGATTAATATTCTGTTAGAGATCCCACTTAGTCACTATTTGCAGCTTTGTATCTAATTTTGGTGTTTGCTGAGCTGTCCATTAGTGTCCGTGGCAAAAAAAGAAAATTCCCCCTCAAATCCCCGAGTAAAAGCAATGAGTGCTGCTCCTCCTCACCACCAGACTCAGCTACTTCCTGAGTGTGGCAGTAAGAGAGCTGCAGAAATCCCCAGGCCAAAAGTGAAGCCAAGAGCTTTCTCCACCTAAATGATTAACCCTGCCCCCGAGCCAAGGGTAGCTACCTGTCTGAAAGAGCAGGATGTTTGTAACAAAACAAAAATCCACTCTGATTTCTGAGCGCTACAGCATCTCTACCTCCCCTTTCACTGATGTGACACATTTCCATCAGGACTACGTAAGGGGGGTGTAGTGGAGATGACAGTGGCTGGGAAAGGTTGAGACATGAGCCCAAACCCAAAGGCCAGGCACTCCTAACCTGTGTTCCTGGGAGTGTCCTGCTTCTCCCATGTTCTCCCCTCATCCCTTCAATTCTTTGCCCAGATCCCAGCCCTCGCTCATGGGAACTCCAAATCCACTGACTGATTTTGGCAGGGTGAGCTGTGCCTCCAGCCATCAGGTATGACTTGTGCTGATGGAATTGCTGCTCCTTTTGCAGGATAAGATCACTGAGCAAGCTGATACCACCCCAAGCAGAGACTTTCCATGCTTCTCCCCGTTCAAAGCTTGCTTGCAGCTAACAAAACTGTGATGCAACAGTCTGATTGCTGAAAGGCTGCTAAAAAGGGAAGGAAATGGCTCCTGTGCTTTCAGGCAGGGGATAGGATGTGTTCTCTGTGCTGCAGGGTGGAAACAGTGGTTTGGCTTTTCATGACGCACTGGCTTGTCTGATGAACACAGAAGTCAAAGGGGAATCTTTTGGGATCTGGACTGCAATGACTTAAGAGTCTTGGCATGTACAAAGGACACCCAAACACAAGGCACACGGTGAGGGGGACTCCTGTGGTTTGGTGACCAAGCCCATCATGAGGGATGGGGGAAAGCTGGGTTCAAGTCCCTTAATGTTTTGTGCCACCCCAGTTCCATAGGAATGCCCCAGCCTCTGGGCTGACTAAGTTACTTTCTCTAAAAAATCCATCTTGTTTTAGTCAAATTCAAACCTCTCACTTGAGATGTTGTGCACACAAGCCCACAAACACCCAAGATCCTCTCTACAAGCTACTCCTGTTACTCAGGAAAAGAATCCCACTTTGTCTTGTGAAATCACCTTGTTTTCCAGACAAAGGGTTGGCATTCTCCTGCCATCGCACTCAGCCCACAGAGGACAGGAGGAACAACACAGGGGCTGGGAAATAATTTGCTTCTGCTGCTCAGACCCTGAGCACAACACTGGGGGAAGGTTACAGTGAGACAGTAGGGAGCAGAAGTGTAAGAAGCAGAATGTCTCCTAAACATCTGTTTTTTTACTTCCTACGTGAGGAAGTGATAACAAGGAAAGGAGAAAAGCTTAGGTCAGAGTGATTTTTTTTAATTAGTGTCTAAATACAGGCAGTTATGTACCCTTAGTCAGACAGTGGTCAGTGCTGGACTTTCCTGAATCCTTCTGGAATCACAGATTAACAGTGCAGCTCTTTAGTTGATTTGCCTTTTAATTTATGTATTATAAATATAAATATAATACTATGAGTATGTACTTCTGTGTAATATAAATGTGTACTTGTATTTCATCTCTGCTTGAAAGCAGTCAGTTTCATATTGCAGCTTTCAAAATTGTGGGTTAAATGAAATGTTTCATTTGATCCAATGCAGTATGAAAAGACATTGACTATATTAATAAAAGGGATCCAGTAATACTAGAAAATGATACATTAATGTTCATTATATGAATGAATGGGAGCAGGAGCTGGGGTCGTACCTGCTGTAGGAAGGCTTCATTTGGTGCTTCAGCTGCACCTCCCTCTCACAGGCTTGGCAGGAAGCATTTTCTGGCTGTGGAAATAAGAAGTGGAAGTGGTAGGAGGAAACACATGCTAAGTTTTGAGAAGTTCATGCTGGGAACTTCTGATTAAATTAGAAGTGGTCAGGAGGCACCTCATACGTCAAGTGTTCATCTCTGGCTCTGGCAGTGTCAGGGGCTGTGCTCCTGCTGCCTGCAGCCCCCAGGATGTGCACTGCAGCCCCCAGGATGTGCACTGCAGTCCCCAGGATGTGCACTGCAGTCCCCAGGATGTGCACTGCAGCCCCCAGGCTGTGCACTGCAGTCCCCAGGATGTGCACTGCAGCCCCCAGGATGTGCACTGCAGTCCCCAGGATGTGCACTGCAGTCCCCAGGATGTGCACTGCAGCCCCAGGCTGTGCACTGCAGTCCCCAGGATGTGCACTGCAGTCCCCAGGCTGTGCACTGCAGCCCCAGGATGTGCACTGCAGCCCCAGGATGTGCACTGCAGCCCCAGGATGTGCACTGCAGCCCCAGGCTGTGCACTGCAGTCCCCAGGATGTGCACTGCAGCCCCCAGGATGTGCACTGCAGCCCCAGGATGTGCACTGCAGCCCCCAGACTGTGCACTGCAGCCCCAGGCTGTGCACTGCAGCCCCCAGGATGTGCACTGCAGTCCCCAGACTGTGCACTGCAGCCCTCAGGCAGAGCTCAGCCCCAAGGCTTCCCAGCCCTGCAGGCAGGGCAGGACACACACAGCTAGGGAGGTTCTTGGTAGAGACAAACCCTACATTTCCAGGAAGAAATCCTCCTAGGTTCTCAGGTGAATCTAGAGCTGCCTGCCTGGGGAAGAAGTGCAAGTGCAAACATCTGAAGCTTTAATAAAAACACACCCTTTAGTGTTATAACTGTGATGTGTTTTGCAAAAGGCTGCTATAGATACACTCACTGATCCATTCTTTGGTGAGAAAGGCTTTCAGACAGACAATTTGACTTTACCCAGCACACCTTCCACGTCCATAGGCTTGTTGTCATTTTTGAAGAGCTGTAACAAGTGCATGAAAGACTTCCTTCAAAGCTACACTGACTCTTCCTTAATGTATATTTATTTGTCTGCTTACTTTAATTGCATCATTTCTATTTCTACTTTAAGGCCACTAGAGGGTAAATCATTTCCTCTTGTTTATTCTTGGCCTTACAGCACTAAGATATATGCATTAAGCTTGAAGTCCTTGGTCCATCACAGAGAGAGTTTTACAGACAGCACAGGAAATCAGCAGAATCTGCAACTGTCTCTGGGACAGAAAATAACCAAATGCAGTAATGTAGCAGAAGGGGGGGCTGTTCCTTGGCATTCTCATCTGCAAGTGTTTCCCCTCATTTCATATTCTTGAAAAACTCCAAGGTATATTTTTCCTTGACTTTTCTTTGGTTGGTAACTGCATGTTTTCTCTGGCCCTATAATTAGATGAAGCATTAAGTACAGTCATACTTTATTAATGAAACAATTACCATTAATACAACCTGCAGGCAGGGCAATAGGTGCTCACCAGTTCTTAATGAACTCTTTTTACTCCACCAACCAATTGACACACATGCAAACACAAAGAAATTCTGGATTTACACAAATGCTGCTCCAAGAGAAAGGACTTCCATATGCCTGTGTCCCAGTTGTGCCAGGTCAGGACAGAATTGTCCCCAGTTACAAGAGTGGAAGCTCAAAGCTTGGAAATGCCATCTGTCCACCTGAATTCTACCCAGCAAGAGGCAGCCTCTTTAGCTTGGTTTGGGAAGTGCCAGTCATGCAGCCAGTGCTGTCTCTCAGCTGAAGTTGAGGTGCATCATATCAGAGGCCTTTTGGGTGACTTGACACAGAAGGGAAGGTATCAAAGCTAGGAAAACATTTAAATCCCCAGGCAAGCATAGCTGTAGATTTAGAGGTAAGTGCTGACAAGAATTACTAATGCCTGAAGAAGGTCAACACTTTCACACCAAGAAATGAAAATATGCCTTCTAAAAATAGGTTTCAGCTGAAGCTGTTTGAGTAAGGAAGACACTTACCTGGCCAAAATAGGGAGCTGGGCCCAGGGAGCAGGGGGTTCCAGACACACTTGTCTGTGACTTTCCAGCATAACTCTGCCAAAGAAGACACACGGGGCTGGACAGGTGGATCCCTCCCAATCTTCCAATGTTTTGACATTTCTCTTGGCTATTTGTCAATTCAGTAGCTGGAGGGCATGGTACAAGCTTATATTTATTACATTTTTTAGATATTTTCCAGCTAGCAGTTCTGAATATATGAGGGGAAAACTATTTTCCTAAACCTTCTCTACACTTGGGCATTTAAGTTTGGGGTTTATTTTTTATAAAGGAATGATATTAATATGGGTTCTTGTGATGCAATCTTTTTATTGAGCCTAATGAAGTTTTTATTTGGTTCTATTCTCTGCCTGGTCTTAGTTCAGCCAGTCTTTCATTAATTTGAAAACTACCTGGAATTGATTACCTTGAAAACATTGTTTTTTTTAAATAGATCCTGGCTGAAATTGCCACTTACTCGTGAGGTGAAACTGGATGGCACACAGTGCTGCACAGGGCTACGATGCTACAAGTGTTATTTGCTTATGAAACCAGAGTGAAAGCATAAAAACCTGAAAGCTCCCTTCTGTATACAGGAATGCAATGGTCCAATTAATTAGAATAGCTGCTGATGTGGTTTTAAACGAAGCTTACTTTACCTTTTACTTTGTACCCAAAGGACTTTACAATATAAGCTCCACACTCCTTGCCCAGGGAAAGGCTCTCTCTGCAGTTCTGACCTAGGCAATAGCTCATAGTGTTTCACACTTTGCCACGGGCACACCAAGAGATTGGGAATTGTTTGAATTCGTGTCAGAGGGATCAAGATTGTATCTTGGATTGATTTTTCATTGCCTAAATTATTAATTGTGCCCCAAAAGTGTTCTGGGAATCTAATTCTCTCCTCTGGTGTCAGTCATAATTAAGACATTAGCACAGAGACTTTTAAAATCCTGTCTGGAAATGGATTGTAACATAGGCAGGAAATCAACTCATGCCTTTGAATAGAGGGCTTAACACCTTTTTCTTAGTGTCTGGGAGGCTTTGCAAGGAGTATATAATCCCACCCAAAGTAAATAAGTACCCAAGGTGTGAAATGCCAAGCCACTTCCTCCTACTGAAAGCCAGACTCAACTTTGCACAAGCTCTCACGTGATTTCCACATTTTGGCAGTGAGGTCCTCTTTGGCTTTACCTCACCTCGTGGATGGCTTTGAGAGATGAACACTGAACGGGTCCCTGTGCACAGGCATTGGAAGCCTTTTTCCTCTGTCTGCACCAGGGCTTTACCTCTGGAACACAAACCAGTTATGTCTGGGTAGATGAGCAACCTCACTGTGTGCCCCTGAGGAGCAAGGAGGTTTCTCCTCTGTCACTCAGAGGAGTGTAACTCCTCTTGTAACTCTTGTAACTCAGACACTGATTTGCTGAAGACTTTGAGGTACAATGAACTGCACCACAGCAGCAGTTACCTTTTCAGAGCTCTTACCATGCAGAAGCATTTAAAATTAAACCTCTATCTCTTGGTGGAAATTCTGTGCTTTCATTGTGCACAGGTTCGGCTGAAGGGATTACATATTTAATTAAGTACTGAAAAGTTTCTCTAGCCATTGACTAGGGAATTATGAGCTTAAAATGACTGAGGCATTGTCACCTATGTCACTTAAGCTCTTCAAATTTTGTCATCTGTTCAGAATATGAAAAGAGAAAGTATCTGACAAGAAGAGTTACAGCAACACCGGGTTGAAATAAGCACTTAGGAAGTTCTTTGTTTTTCTTTTTAACCTCATGCATGTAGCATAATCATAGGTATGTAAAGCAGAAGAGAAACACACGTCAGAAGAGAAATCTCTTGAATATTCCTCAGGAGTCCTTTCCTTGAGTGTGTTTGGGTTAGTCATTGGCATATTAGATATTCTTATTTTTGAGGAAGAAAGGTTGCCTAAAGGGAAAAATTGGACCAAAGTATCATATGGTGAAATATGTTGTCCATGTGAATTTCAGTACTATATTAAAATGAAGAAGCAATTGGGTTTTGAAGAGAGGGAGCCTGCCAAATGGGAGCCCTGGTGTTGTGTGTAGGGGAGGGGGCAGTTTGTCCTGGACAGACAGTGTCTGGCTGGTGCTCACTGAGGAGCAGGACAGGACTTCAGAAATGTCCTGAGACTCTTAACCAGTTCACAACTGGTTTAACTGGCAAGTGTCTCAACGTAAAAATGTTTTGGCAGGAGAACCACAATTCCGTGGAGTCCAAGTTGAGTTTTGGATTAGCAAAGTATTAGCAAAGCAGAAACAACATGGAAGACCAGCCCGTGTTTGCCCAAAGTAGTCACCAAGGCAGAAGAGCTGCAGTGCTTCTCTTAGCAGCCTCTGAAAGCACTGAAACACATTTCTGGAAGCCCTGAGGGTGAGTGTCCTGTTCCTAAGAAAGGTATCTCGTGAGTGCACACAGCAGAAATCCAGGATTTGATCATTTCTAGGCAGGCTGTGAATCATGTCTCACTGGTGAGAGAGAACCTATGGGGCAGAAAGGGGCACAGTTCAGATGCCCTGCCTGGGGTCCTGCTTGCAGAGCTCTTGCTGATGGTTTGGATGGAAGAGTTTCAGAGAACAGCCCTTCCCGGGCTATGATTCAGCTCCCAGTCCCTTGGCCTGTGTGTGTCTGTACAGCACTGAAGGGGTGCCAGGCCTTCAGGATGCACACATACTTCTAGGGCTGTGCATACCAAGTGGTTCCTCCTCACCTCTCCCCGTTCTTGGATGGTATTTCTGACATGCTGACCTCCAAACTAGATTTCTGAAAGAAGCCAGCTTGTAAAAACCACTCAGGAAACAGGAAGGCTTAGTGGTGTAAGACAAGCCTGAGCAAAACCTGTCCCCTTGGGAAACTTTGTCTGCTTTACGTTGTGAGGCCGTGTGATGCAGGGCTGTGGGACAGGGGCAGAGATGGGGACAAAGTCTGACTGGAATAACTGTCCTTTTGCACAACAGCTCGCTCACACAGTGTCAGAAATTCCCTTTTCCTCTTGCACCTAATGCAAACATGAGCTATTTGTGCAGAATGTGGAGTTGGCTTCTTATTGAAAAAGACCAAGGAGGAACAAATATCAGAAGATTGGCTCGACATTCCCATTTTCTCAAGGCTCTGTTTCACACCTTCCCTGTAAATCACCATGCCACAGGCAGAGGCATGGCTGTGTCTTAGGATTTCTCCTGCTGATCCTCCTCACTGGAATTAGGGAGGATGCTCAGTGACTTCCTTCATGACTTCCAGGACTCCCTGCCTTTAAGTTATTTGGGTAATTTAGGTTATTGAGAAGCCTTGCTCATTGCCAGATTCTCAGCTGCCATGAGACAGCCACCACTGCATTGGCCTTGAGCCTTCTGTGATTAACCATTATTTCTGCATTATTTTTTATCTCTGAATCTTATCACCCAGACCTCTGAAAACACTGATTCTGGCAAGAACAGAAAAAGAAAGTAGATCATTTTTATAATTCCTCCTATTTCCTATTGGAAATCATATGCACTCAGCATAGGCAAAAATTTGCTGCTGTAATTAGCTGCCCCAGCCATCTCAGACATCCCTTGACCTTTTGGGAACTCATTAAGTGATACCAAGTGAAAGAAAACACATCCTATTTTTTGTTTCTGTATAAGGAAGCTAATAACACAAAATACCGAAGTGAAAATATTTCAACAAGCCATTTATTAGGTACAAAATGATAAATATTTTCCATAAATAAATAAATAAATAAATATTTACTATTGACTACCTTCTTATGCAAACACAAATAAATAAAAATAAATATATAAATTAATAAAGTGTTTTTTTCTAAGCAAAAGATGGCATTAAATGATAGTTTATACCCTCACAACTCTAATTCACAAAAAATAATGTCTTGGAAATGTTGTCACAAAACCTGCTGTCTCAGAACTTTGTCTCTCTAATTTTGCAAGCTCCCTTCTTCCAGTCCAGAGCCCACTAAGAGTGGCAGTGACTGAGGTACAGGTGATGCTCACTGTCTGTGCTTCCCTGGAGAGAAGGAGTCACTGGTCTAAACTGGTCCTAAACTGTTACAAAAAGGGAAGGTGTCATTTAGTGAAATCTCTGCTGAGAGTGCACTGCACACATCCAGCTGTGTCCTGCAAAAAGGACTCCAGAACCATCTCCATCTCCTTTCACAAGCCATTTTTACTGCTAGTTTTTTCCTGCTGTCAGTGGTTTTTCTCCTACATAATGAGACCTCTGTAAAAGATTTAAAGCACTGTTGCCCACTAACTAGAGGCCAGGGAACCCTTGCTCTCTGGAAGCTGTCAGAAATGTGACTGTAGGAAGGAGGAGGTGAGGTGCGCTGAAGCTGGATGAGTGTCTCAGGAGAGTTAGGGCATCTTTAGTCTTCATCTTAGGACACGGTCTCAGGCTTGGCATTTGCCCTAGAAAGAAAGAAAGCAGAAAAGAAGAGGATTACAACTTGTCCATGGAACAGGTATCACTTGCTGGAGTCAGATAAAATCCCCCATGAGGGTTTTTGCTTCTGTGTCTAAATTCTCTAAGAGCCTGAACCTAGGGGACACTGGTACCCTGGGGGACCTTTCCAGAAGCACTCAGTAGCTGTTTGTGCTTCAGCTTCACACCTCCTGGGCCCCATTTTTCTCCCCCTCATCTAGATGCCCTTAGTTTTGAAGAACTGTTTGTTGCTTTCTCCCATTGCAAGCAAGAGCAAACCCTGTGGTTAATGCCTGGGTTCCCTGAGCAGTTTCTCAACGCTCTTGTGCCCCAGGAGAGGTGTAGCTGACACTCACTGGGGCACTGGCACACTTAGGAGCTGAACCTCATGCTGTGCTTCCAGTTGAAAGCAGTCACAGTGCTTGTCCCAGCTAGTGAGCACAAGCAGTAGTAACTGCCTGAGGAGGCAGAATTTGTGAATCCTTCCTGGCTGATTTAAATACAGGTGGTGATAAGCTGTGCTCATGGAGAACAAATGACTCACTTGTCCAGAATTGCCTTGATGATCAGCTTCACCCAGGGAGCAGTTGGGTCCAGGCACACTTCTCTGCCATCTGCCAGGGTAGCTCTGCAACAGAGAGAAAAAGAGGAGAAAAGGTCTACTTAGTGAATTCCAAAGCAATTTCCCCTTTCTCTCAAAGCACCATTCTAGGTGTGCACTTGCACATTCTCTTTTACTCAAGGCTGTAACCTGACATCACGTTGTAGGGTTTTTAAATGGTTTATGTCATCTCAGAGCTATTTGTTTGAATGCATTGAATAATTAAATCATCCCTCACTTTTTTCAAAATGGCTTTTTTTTTTTTTTTTTTTTTTTTTCCCATCTTGCTTTGTATTTGTGACAGTGTTTAGCTGAAGGGCTAAATCTTCCCATCTTGATTCAGAAGTTGTACTGCCTAGTCCACAGGAATTTTGTCACAGGAAGAGTTCTGGAATTGCAGCTGCATTATATAATCTGTATGCTAATGGCAGTCCTTTCGTTGGCTCAGGTGTAAGTGTGATCATATTGTTTACCTAGCCATTAATACTGATCACCTGCTCAGCGTGGCTCTGTGTTCTTTGCACGCACTGGTAGAACTCAGAGTTTCAGAAATCAGTTTTCTGTCTGATGCCTTGGGAAATGGGGTGTTGGAGCACGTTGTTTGTGAGAACCACAGGCATTGCTGTTCTGCACTCTGAGCCTGCTGCTTTGTCACAGCTTTTAGAGAGCACTTTTGTCATCCCTCATGTAAAACCTGTCTCCTTGTTTAGTAAGCAGGAGGTTTAGCAGAAACACTTACATGACTTCGACGTTCTTGCAGTGAGGTCCACTGGGGGTGAGGTTCACGTTCCGAATGAACTTGGGATGGATGAACCTGGAGTGGGTGCTGAGGCACTGGCACCGCAGCTCCAGCGCTGAGCGTGGCTGAGCCTGCCCTGTGCAGCAAGAAGGGAAAACCAAAAAGGTTTCACTGTTCTGCAGGAAGCATGCTTTTCACTTATAGCATTAGTTACTGGCTGCACAGTCAGACGACACAGTGAGCCCCCCAGCAGCATTTTCACTAGCAATTAGTTAAGAGAGCTGTAGGAGGGATTTCTTTACCTTTTGTTGCAACATCTGTGATCAGGAGAAGAGTCAGGAGAGCAGCCCCAGCCTTGCCTATCATGATGAAAGAGGATCTCTTCCTTCTATCTCGTGGCTCTGGTTCTGAGGTGAGGTGCTCCCAGGGGTGGCAGTGCCAGTTCCCTGGGACCTGCCGTGGTTATATACTGACTGGGCCCCCCACGTGCTCTCCAGCACCACGGGTGGGTCACACCATGGCTGGGTCACACCAATGGAAACTCCAGACCTGCAAGATGCTAATGTGCATCAGTGAGTCACAGGTGAGTGGGGAAGCCTCTTTCCCTAGATGACGATGAAACTGCTTTTCATTAACAGAAATCAGGAACTGTACTGAGCTGTGGGGAATCTAGGGAGTTTTGTAACACTCCGTGTCTTGTGACTATTTTCATCTGTACCTTGGTACCTTTGCTGTTACTGCTATCTTACTCTTCACAGATTTCCACTTCTGTAGAAGACGTGATCTGCAGTTTTCCATCTGTGTGTCTTTCACCTATGATTTTTTTCTCATTTGAAGACAAAGATAAAAATAGAAGCTTTTACCTGTAGAAATGACAGGTACTAGAACTGGATTTGGATGAGCTCCCCCTGACTTTATATACAATTGCACTACAAAAAATCTTTCTGTGTTGGGATAACTTCTGCAAAATTACTTACAGTACCTTTTGACACATTAAAATCTAGCATCACCAAAACAACCAACACAAACATAGAATCACAGAACTGCAGAGGCTGGAAAAGACCTTCAAGGTCATTGGGTCCAGCCTTATCCAAACTGGCTTTGTTGTACTACTGGAACATAAGGCACATATTGTTATGATGGAATGACTTGTTTTGCCCGATCAGGTGGAGGGGATTTTTGACAGAAAAGATGTTTGTGGCTTTTGTATGCTACTGGTCAGATAATGAGGAAGGGCTTAGGTGTCTTACACCTATCATATGACATACTGATTACACAATAACAAACCTTGGTGTGGAGCAATGGGAACAACTGGGTAGAGGTCTGGAGCCTGTAGTTTAAACTTGTAGTGTAAGAGGTAGTGACTGGAAGACCTGCAAAAAAACCACAGTCAACAAAGATAAAATTCTTTTTGAGGTTATAAAGAGAAGTCAAAAATGATGAACTGTAAGTAAATAATCACATGTTTTATTGAAAACTGTTGTGAGCTGGGTGAAAGAGAGGAGCTGCTGTTCCCATTTAGTTACAGAGACCGTCTCTGACTGAAGAGGATAATTCCTGAGCCTTAACCAGGAGTGTCAGAAACAGGATCTGGGAGCCTTCAGAAGAATAAGCATTTTCTTTGTCATAAGGGTTGTAAATATAGCTATTGAAAAACTCCAATATTCTTGTTATCAGAGTGCCTTAACACCTACCAAGTGATAACACTTCTGGGAAACAATGGAATTATCAGCAGTATGTGGCACAGGGGAATGCAGACTACCCTGCCTCCAACCTTGATGTCAGGTACAGAAGTCCCTGTCCTAATCACGTGGCAAACTGGTACACGCTGGACCAGTTCAAATCAATCTGGAGGTGCATAAAATTCACTAATTTCACTAACCAAGGCTTCCACATCAGATATGCTGTGGCATAGCAAAGGGCAGGAGAGAGCTTGAGGTACCAAAGCAAAATATATTGGAGTTTCTTAGATCATTTCCTGGGTGCTTTCATCCAACTTTCTCTGCCTTGTGTGTGACCTGGAATTTTACATGTCTGTATGCTCCAGGGAGCAGTGGGGGATTCCTGTCCCCTGAGGAACCCCTTACACTGCTTCATCTTCACCTCCCTCGGTGATTGTGCACCAGTATCTTTAGAAATGCTGCCTCGTGTCTGGATTTTTAGACCCAAACAAGTAAAAGACCATTCAGAAATAGCTGAGCAGCTGAGTCAGTGAATGTGACAACTCCTGCTGTGCTGGGGTTTTTTTGGGTTTTTCTTGAACTCTGTTGGTTTCAGCAGGAAGAGGTAATCCTGCTTGAGCTTTAGACTTCCTTCAGACAAACTCTTCCTCTTATTTTCCTATACTTCTGTGGACCTATATGCAGAATCCCTGCATACTGTAGATCTGCAAAGGAAGAATGTCTCAGTTGCTTGGTGTCTGGCAGTCTGAGTCTTCGGTGTCACCTGTATTTTGGAGGTGAGACAGTCTCTAGTGAGAACTTTACCTGAGGCAACCTGACTGACTTGAGAGGGCCAAACAGAACCTACTTCCAGTTACAAATACCATTGGTATGCATCATTTCCCTCTAACTATTTTTTAATTAGACAGCAACAAAACGCCAACATTTTAAGTCTGCCAGCTACAAAAGTACTTATTCCCTTCTCTTAGTTAGAAGGCATTTCTGAAAGCCTAACTCATTTTGATGACTCCTGGAAATTCCTGTACTTGACTCTGCCTCTCTTCTGGAAGCTGTTTATGCTTTGATTTACCACCACTGACAAGGATGGAAATTGCACTCCATTTCTTTCTAGAAGTGCTGGTTGTGAAGTGTATTTTCTGCACCCATCCTGCACTGGGCAGGTGTGACAAAGGTCAGTGGGCAAGTGCTTTCACAAAGGAGTAGTGTTAGTCAGAACATTGCACAAAGTCTTCCTAGAACAAGGGCTCTGCTGTACACAGTGCTACTTCCTCCCAGCACAGGAGATGATGATCCCTGTTCCTCTCTTTTCCATGCAGCCCATGGTTCTTGCTGCAGAGAAGCACAGTTGCAAGACCTGTGCTGGTGATTCTTTTTTTCCACCTGCACTGCTGATGAAATCTCTGGTTTAGAGGCAGGTGAAGGACCCTCAAGTTCTGTCTCAAGAGGAACTGGCACGTGGATCTCCCTGCAGCACAAGCAAGTGCTTCAGCAATACATTAATTATAAAACATAGCTAAACCTATCACTATCACTTCTTTCTCTCTCTTTGATTTTCCTGTTAGCTGGCTTAATTCCCTTTGCTCATCTTGCTAGCTGGTGTGGGTCCTGGTGCTGTCTCTGCGTGTCACACTTCACCTTTGCAGCTGGACTTCTCAAATTCATTAGTGGCAATGCTGAGCATTGCTTCAGCAAAGCCCCTGAGTCTCAAGCAGAACATTTACAGTTCACTCAGAACTTTATTCACAGTTTTCAGTGGTTTGAAGGGATCCAAAATTGCATCCATTTCTTTCTGTGCCCTTTGACCCATTCACAATACAATCAAAAGCCATTTACTCGTTAGGGTTGATGGAAAATATCTATCTGTTTGAAGTAACCACATAGGAAATGAAATCATCTCCAGAAAGGGAAGCAGTATTGGAGGAAAAAAAAAGAAAGAAAATGAACAGGATGCTGCCTGAAGCAAAATCACGATGCTCATGGTACTACACATACAGCAACTTTTTTTAAAAAGTGACTACTGTGGTTTATTTGTAATAGTTGCATTTTTATTTTTTTTAAATAGTATTAGGATTACTCATGGACTTTCCAGTATTTCAGTTGGTATCACTATATGTTGTCTTTCATATTAGGTAAGTACTTTTTGTCATTAATCATCATAACTGAAAAGCAATTACAATGCATGTAGCAAATGCTCAAACAAATATTTCATTTATTGTGACAAGGCCAAGACTCCCAGGAGTGAGCAGAAACAAAAGCTGAGAATAAAGAAAGAACTGCAGAAGATACTTAGGAGGGGTATTTGCCCACATTCTCCCTTACTCCTTTGTAGGTTTCTATCCTCCCAGCTGTGCCAAAACTCAAAGTTTGTTCCCTAGGTGTCCCTCACCTACTTGAGGGAGGAGGATAACACAATGTCAGATTTTCCAGAGCTGTTGTATTCTCAAGCCAGTTGTGAGGCAAAGCAGAATACTCTGCACCACATGGACACTGCAACCTGCCTACTGGTGTAAATCAGGAATAAATGAAAAGCAGTGGAGTCAGGCTTTGGGATTAGATCTAAACCTGAAGATTCCAGCCTCAGATTCCTGTGTGGAAATTGTCAAGGCATTTTTTATTTTCAACGTTTCAGCTGTATGGAGGAAACAATCAGTCTGGACTGGAGGTAGAGGGCTGAAGTGTAGGCTTTGTGCCTGCACCTGAGGGATCCACGGGAGGAGGCAGAAGAACTTGGAGCAGAAAGGAATTGCAGTCTGCATTTTATCCATGAGGACCCATTCTCCTGTGGGGAGCTGGCTCCTTGTGGCACCGGTTGGCGTTGTGTTGTGTGAGACGAATCTCGCCGTGGGCGCAAGCTTGGTTCGGGTTAGTTTCAGGGAGCCAACTTCGATCCACCCGGCTCTGGAACCTGCACCGGAACCACGCCCTGCCGAAACCGGGCATGCGCACCAGGGCCAGCCCCAACTGCCCTGGCACCTGCTGCCTACATTTCCCCCCCTTTTTTTTTTTTTTTTTTTTTTGATGCCAGACCAGCGCCCTGGGCGACTGGTAGTAGCGCCCCGGGCGTTTTGAAGTTGCCGCGGCGGGGTCGGGACATCATCCTCGTCGCCCGTCAGGGTGGGTGGGTTCCTGTACTGCTGAATTCCAGCAGATTGTACACCTCCCCCCAGAGGTCCCAGGCGGTCTCAGGACCCGGATAGCGGAGGGGTTCCTGCCTTTCCGCCTGGGCTACAATCTGCTCAGCAACGGCAGTGCCGGTAGGTTTGCTTGCATAGGATCCCATCATCGGTTTTACTGATGTCGATGTCGAAGAGAAGAAAAGGTTTCTCTTACCTGAATCTTTCGGGGTATCGAACGGTCTGTGGAGAAGGGTCACTTTCGGACGAAACGCTCGGGGAGACGGTTTAGACCGAAATTGTTGCCCGCATTCTCCACCAGATGTTGCGTGAGAGGAATCTCGCCGTGGGCGCGAGCTCGGTTCGGGTTAGTTTCAGGGAGCCAACTTCGATCCGCCCGGCTCTGGAACCTGCACCGGAACCACGCCCTGCCGAAACCGGGCATGCGCACCAGGGCCAGCCCCAACTGTCCTGGCACCTGCTGCCTACAGCGTTGTGTAGAATTGTGTAGATTAACTACGTAATAAGAATCATGTAAATTACAATTTATACATTGTAAACTGTGTACATTTACATCACACGAAAACAAGACAGAGTTTTTAGCTCCTTGAACATAGACCTCTGACACTGGAGCTGGGGGAAAATGGTCCTGAGTGAATGCCAAACTGGAGACCAAACTGGAACAAACACATCCTGAGGAATCAGCTTCTGGTGGTGGACACTGCAGAATCATTAGCTGACTCTAAGAAGTTAACTCTTACAGGGAATTCCATTTTCTTGGTTTATTTGCCCTGCTGAGTGCATGGCATGGGTTTTTTCAGCTTAACAATTCATGTTTGCTCTGCTCTGCAGTATGCTGATTTGGAATATTCACTGAGGAAGAGATTGCCTTCCCCTGTTTAGAGGTTCTGTCCTGGTTTGGGCTGGGATAGGGTGGTGTTTCTTAGCAGCTAGAATAGCCTTGTGCTTTGGGTTTAGTGTGTGGTTTGGTGTGAGAAGAACGTTGGTAATGGAGTGATTAGATACTGGAGGGAGCATGGCCAGAGCAACAGATCCCAGTTGGCCATTGGGATATTCCACACCACACAAGGTGACACTCAGTGGATAGCTGGGACCTGCCTGGGAAGCCCTCTCACTTTCTTCTGGGACTGCAGTTTTGGGATTTTCTCTCCTTCAGTATCCCTGGCCAGGGACAGGCTGGGCATTCCTCAGCTGGTGATGAGCAGCTGAAGAGTTGTGTTGGCACAGACCATTAGGGGTTGATGCCAAACCCAAATGTCTTTAATATAGATCAAGGACATAAACCTAGAGGAAGGAGTTTGTTTTTCCCAGCACTTCTTTCCTGAAGTTCTGCCAGTACCTGTTTGTTAAATCCAAGCTATTGAGCTATCTAGTCCCAGTAGATAGCAGTAGTAGTAGAGCAGGAGGTATGCACTGAGGCAGTCACTGAGCCAAATGTTTAAACACCCCAAAACCCAGTGTCCCTTCCCCATTCCTCTTAAGTGTAATAACCACTTGGGAACTGGTATGAGTCATTGTTAGCTCTGGTTCCTTCTCTTCCAGGATATCCTTTATCATTTCCATTTCTGAAGTGGCTCACAGTCTTTCATAAGCTTCATCCTCTCAATCACACGTATTCTTCAGAAACTATTTCATTGCTTATGCAAAACCTCCATGATTTCTGTGGTTCTGGAGGACAAAACCTCCTTGTGAAGTAACATGTCCTTCTGAAGAGTTTCTCACAGGCTGTCAGTAAATGAGAAACAGAGGAGAGCTAGGGCTCCCTCTTCCTGGTGAAACTTGATGTTTCCATCTGCTACTTTTTTGGGTTCAGTGAAGTTTACAGGTTCTCTCCTGAAAAGATAGTTCTCATGTATTATGGTTTTACTGTTTTATTTGAGGCTTTTGGCCAGTGTCTGTTCCACCAATCCCAGGAAGGACCGGCCAGTCTTAACTTGAGGTACTTTGAGACAATTTTTTCTCCCTAGGAAGCTTAGGGGTGGTTCACAGAAACACAGGAAGCCTGGCAAGCTGAGGCAGTTGGGACAGGGATGATTTTCAGACAGTAGCACCATAAAGAATAATTACCAAGTGCCATATGCAAAGCATTCAGCTGCCCAGCCTGAGTAAGTCTGTAGTTATCTACAACTGTGTTCACCTGGAGCCATCTTTGGTGACAGCCCTCAGTTCCACAGGTGGAAGAGCAGTGCTCCTGTTACCACACTGCACCTCTCAGCTCTGAATCTGGATTTTTTTACAGGCTTTTCTCTGTGAAGCCAAAGTCACTTTGGAAAGTATTGCAGGTAATAAAACTGTCCCGTTTTGTGTGCCAGCAGCAGTGACAGGGACTCAAGGGTGTCCTCCTGTACAAGTGCTGGTTAGTTGTAAAACACTCTGCAACTTCATAATTCATGAGAATTTGGCTTGTGCATTACCAAGGGAAATCTAATTACTGTTCATAAGGGAATGGTTACTAAACCAGAGCTCAAAACCAATTTCCTTACAGCTAATGTTGCAAAATGAGCAGGATGTGCACTTTTTTTGTCTTGAACGTCACTGTTCACCTTTCACATGGATTTTTGAAGTATGCTATAGAAGTTTGGAAAGGGAAGAGCTACAGAATGCATGTGAACTCATTGGCTTTGTTATTATAATGTTTAGGTAATAAGGCTTGAATTTCAAGGTATAGAATTGGACAGGAAGGGAAAAGAAGAGTACTGGAGTATATTTGTGCAGTCTCACTGAAATTTTTAGGTTTTTATGCCCAGTTTCAAGACAGAGTTCAATCTATCATTGACCTTTGAAGCACTGTCTAACAAAATATACATTCGGAATGAAAAAGCTGATGTGTTCTTTGTTGCTTTGGCAACATCACTCCCACCATGACAAAGGTTTCTATCACAGCAGAACTTCTCATCATGTGCTTTTTTCATTTGAATTTGGAGATAAGTTTTAAAGAAGCTAGTAATTAAAAATTGTGTGTCATGTCTTAAACACCCCATGTTGCATTCTGAAAGGAATGCTTGTAATTCTGTATAAGCCAGTGTATATCCTTCTCTTTTCACAACCCAGTCTGAAAGGAAATGCCAAACACTCTGGTAATCACCAAGATAAACGCCAGATGAAAAGCTTATGTCTGTAGCAGAAGGCAGAAGAACAAAGAAGTCTGGTTGTGGGGGGGGGGTTTAGATTATTTGTGTGACTTATTGACAAGAAGAAGTGTAAAACAAATGGCACACATTGAGACAGTGATTGAACAGCTTCCCTTCTGAAGATACTAAGAATTACATCTTAGTGTTCTGGCAGAACATCAAGGCAAGTTTTGTTGCACCATGTTGAGTTTCTTGGAGTCCTCCTTCATTGGCCTCCCTTTATTTCCTTTCTGAATCAAGGATATTTGTCAATACTCGACAGTTTTTGTGCTGGTTTACTATGTTTTTAATAAATTAATCCAGAAATGAATTGTTTCTCATTACTGTGCAGTGAAATCAGTTTCAGTGGTAAACTTTTGGGACTTATTTTGAGATTTTGGGATAGAAATGGGCTAAGACTGTTATTTCAGGCATGTTTTTCTTTTCACTCCAGTGCTGGTCATTTTAGGGTGAGTCTTTCTTATTTATGTGAGGGGGGGCATCTTATGCCCCTAGTTACTAATCTTATGTCCTTGAGTTACTGTGAATCTTTACTTGAGGTTCAGAAAAAGAAATACTCTAAAGCATACACCATGGAGAAAAAGTAGTTTAAGCACCTTGAGAATTGAGTGATTAGTATTTTTACTTTATTAAGGAATATGTACACTTTAAAAACTGGGATCAGAGGATTGCTATCAGAGGGTTGTATCATTAAACAAACTATTGGCACAGTTCTTTGACAAAACAAGTACAGACCTCTGACAATGTAAGTCAAACAGGGGTTTCTTTTTGCAAAAGTAGGACTTCTGAAGTTACCAAATGTACTTTAGAGTATGCACCTAAAAGACCTTTGAAAGAAACACCTTTATTTGTGTATTTGGTGAGAAGAGATGCAAAGGATACATATGAGGTTTTCTTAAATGCTTCAGGTGTTTAGACCTTTTAAAATGAAAACAGAGTCTGTAATTCAGAACAACAAAGGTTTGCTTTCTTCCTTTCTGAAATAAATCTACATTGAGATCCTCTGTCGAGGATTCAAGCAATGTATTTCAGCCTCATTGCATTTCCTAAGCAAATAAACTAACAGAAAAACATAGTTAAGTTGGATTATGGTTTTCCTCCACACCTTAGAGACTGGAAATTTGACTACAGATGACACACTGATTTTCAGTGCAACCTGACTTGTTTTTGTAGTAATTTCCAGTCACAGTAGCTGAAAGCTGCCCTTCCTGCAGAGGCTGACACAGGTCACTACTGCTCAGGTAGGATCTGCATGAGTTATTTCTCTTCTGTGTCACTTGACCTAATGCATTGCTGGGGATTGCAAGGGTCTTATTCACCCCCTGGAGTCACTGTGGTGGTTTCCCTATCACACTTTTCACTTTTGTAATCTGAGATTTTTTCCCCACACCTCACATGCCTAACAAGATCCCTTAACACTGCCAGCTTTTTCTTCTGCTTTGTGATACAGAAGCTCCAGGCATCTCGGTGCCAAAGACCTAAGTCCCACCACTGCTGCCACATCTGCATCAACTTTGTTTTACATGTGCAGAGTTCACCAGTCTGCTGGAGGATTTAGTCTAAATGTGTTCACATTAGAAGTGAGAGGTGTTACACAGAGGCAGGTTGTTACTATTAACAGCCACTGCACATTTTTTATTCTAGGCAAATTGCTTTTACTCTTTTAGGAAAAAAAAAATCCTCATGCTCAGTGAAATTGTCTTCCCCCACATTTTGTGCTGAGGTTTATTTTTGAACAAGATAGAATAATACACTAGCAGGACACATGGATAGCACCAGAAATGTTGCCAGCATGAGAAATGTGGAGGAAAATAAACCTAAAATAAAGAGCTTGCCTCTCCTGTAGATTTTGAACTGCATGTTTAAAAACTTTCCAGTGTGTTTTGAGGTTCTGCCCTACTACAGTGTCCAGTCATGGACGTGTGTTCTTGAGCATTGCTTTAAACAGGAACAGAATAAACTGATGCCCACATAATTTTTGGCACTGGTGGTGAGTTGGTACTTTTATTTTATAAGAAACAGAGTAATTTATTATCCTACATTGCCAGTAACCTGCAGCAACAAGTTACTGCATGCACACACAAACCACCCAGGAAATAGCAAGCTGTTGACTGGCCAGCTGAACCTTCTCTTTTGTACTCAAGTTCTGCACTGTGGGGTGAAGTCTGCTTTGCAGGTTGTGCTTGGAGGGTTTTGCTGTGTTGCTGTTGGGCACATCAGCCTGGTCCTGGTTATATGTAGGGGTAGTTCCTGGTAAGAAGCTGACACCAGTAGAGACACATGGCAGTCAGCAGCCTGAGTGAAAACAGTCTGGAACAGAGAGTGAGGGTCTCAGCCCAGCAGAAGTCCTCCCAGCAGACTCCTCTGTGTGATTCTAGCCCCAGGATCACTCCATCTTTCACGTGAAGACTTTATTTGCTGTCCATTTAGTGAGAAGAGCAGCCAGGATGCAAAATAACCTCTGTGCCTCCTGCAGGTGCCCGGGGCTGGCCTGTCTGCTGAGACCTGCAGCACAGCTATCTCAGTCCTCTAAGGTGCTGACAGATCCAGCAGATAGGAGCTCAGCCCTAGTTAGGTGATCACAGTGTTTGGTGGGAGGGAATGTTTTTTCTCTTTGCAGTCTAGAAACTCAATGATTTCAAAGCTAAAATAAAGGATTTTTTTCTCTTCACAGCAATAGCAGAAGCAGCTTCTTGCACTTAGGACAGAATGGGCTGGGGTTGCCACATCCATTTGTTGCTTTGTCCGTGACTTGACATTTTGAGTCCAGATTTTTTCGTTTAGTAATAATTGGCTTTGCTAGGAATACTGGGATTTCTCTTTGCAAGGGCTTCACTAACAACTTCAAGCAAGCTGGAGACTGTAGTCTTTCTACTTCTTTGTCCAGGACCAGTTACCTTCTCTGTCACTGAACCCCCATAGAGCTTATAAACAAAACTGGACCTCTCCTGCCCTTTTTCTGCACTTATTCCGGGCAGATCTACAAATATCCCTGAGGTCAGGCAGGTTTTGTTTCCCATCTGCTCCCACAGCCTCAGACCCAGCGTGGGCACCCCTTTAGCAGGGAAATACCAAGTGTGGTTACTGAGGCACAGCCAGCTGGCTACTGGTGTACTGCCGAGTCTCTGAGAGAGGGATGTGGCTTAACCCATCCCTTCCCTTCCTCTTTTCTGCCCCAGGTGACCCCAGGAAAAGGCAGCACGGTCAGATGTCCTTAGGAAGCCGGGGCACCTCTCAGCCAGGATGTATGGAAGGTGAGAAGGCAGCAGTAGCTATGGATGGAACGGGCTGCTCCCAGGAACCCGCTCTGAGCTCCGTCCGCCGCCGTCCCTTCTGTTAAATACAGCCAGGGGAAGCAGTTCCCGGACCCGATGTTGCACTGACTGCAGGCACTTCTGCAACAAGAGGCAGGCGGGTATTCCCTCCTGGAACATCCCTGTGGCTCCAGGCAGGTCCACAGTTCCACCTGCAGGCCGAGTCGGCTTCAGCAGCCTCTGAGCACGGCGGTCAGAGCTTGCGTTTCATGGTGTTCAGAGGCGATTCAACACCGAGTCTGAAGCCTTTACATCGGACTTTTCGGTGCAACACCAGTTCCTCAGCTGATGTGCCAGGGAAGGCTTGGAATAACGTGTTGTTCTGGGAACAGACTGGGTGGAAAATAGAGCTAAACAAATCAGAAGAGGCCAGCATAGATCAGCTAAGTGATAGCTGGCAAACATAATTTTCACAGTCAAAAGAGCTTTCAACAAAATCCAAGATCCGTTTTGGTTTTGTTTCAGCTGCTAAATGAAGTATAAAATTATGCATTTTGCAAAACTAATTTAAAGTTAGGAAAATTTAGTTCCAAGCATCAGTGTGTGAACAGGTGTTGCATTAATTTCAAAAATTACTCCGGAAAATATTTAACAGTGTATGATTTAAATTATTTTCACTCCACAGAGGCCTGCCAGCATGTAGGATTGACATGTTGCAGTGGCATGTGCACTTGGGCCATGGATCTAAGCTCCTCCACACAAACAACATCAGCCATGAGGACTTGAGCATCTCGGCTCAGCCCGTTTTAACTACTTTGGACATTGTCTTTGCTGTTTGTAGTGAAATCAGAAAAAGAAACAGAGCCAGTGGTAGTGCAGGTGTTTGTATGGGTGTTCCTCAGGTGCAGTGCCTAGGAGAGGAGCAGCCCTGGCTCCCTTGGGTCCCTGGTGCAGATGTTGGTGCAGGAGCCAGCAGGGGCCAGTGCAGGCTCACAAGTGGGATGCAGCCTGCCAGCAGCCTCCCTACCCAGCTACTGCCTTGCAGGGATTGGGCCCCTCAGCACAGCCCTCAGGTACCTCCCCTGGAGGAATCTCCTCTGGTACCTTAACAAAGCAAGCTGAGCAGGACCAGAGAGTGCAGCCACATTGAAGGCCATGGCAATGAAACAGAACCACGGTAACACCAAGGAATCAGTGCCCAAATCACAACCAGGTCACCCAGTGATTGCCCATCGGGTCCTACAGGAGAGCAACCCCACTCTAGAGATGAGGAGCTGTAGAGTTCACAGCCAGCCATGTGTGTGCCACAGAGACACAGACCAACAGTTCTCCAGTACAGCCCAAAAACCAAGCAAGTCCTCCAGGAGGAGCTTAGGCAGGGTCATGGGCCCAGGGGCAGGGGTCAGGGGGTGGGGGGCTCCAGGTGAGGAAAATAAGGTGTGCTAAGGTCAATTGGTGAACTCAGAGCACAGACACTGAAAGAGATCCTGCTTTTCATTTTGCAGCCTGGAGCTGAGCTTGTGTCACTGCTGTAAGAAGTCTGTTACACTGGGAAACAGCACATCCTGCACCTAGCAGGGCCAGGCTCATTGGTGGGGGAAGAGGAAGCAGAAGAATCCAGCTTCAGAAAAGTGTCACCTGTGATGCAATTCCAGGTAAGAAAGGCAGATGTCTGTGAACTGCAGAGACAAAGGTCTGGCCCTCCTTGAAAAACATTGTCATTTCAGTGCAACCCTGTGATGTTATATGGCAAGAGAGTGATGCCAGGCTTGAGCATTCACATCAGTCTTGAAAAAATGGTTGTCAGCCTTTGAGTCTTCAGTTTCAGGGTGTTTCACTGGCTGTTCCTAGGTTTTCACCAACATGTCTGAAATTCTGAAATTTATTGCCTTAAATGAAGGGCTGAAAGTTCAGTGCCACCTCTAGCAGTGCTCCTGAGCTGCCTGCTGCAGAAGAACACAGAATCCAGAGGGGATCTGTGCTCTAGAAGAGGAGCAGTCAGGTCTCTGGCCATCTACTGCTCAGACACTGTTCCTGTTCCTGCAAGGACTTTTGCATAAAATTTCATGCCTGAATTCCCTTCTGTTCCTGCACCTGTTAGAACCTGTGCTCCCTGCACAGGCCTGGGGAGTGTACAACCCAACTTACAGTCCCATAGGCACTCCTGTTCCTCTCCAGTGTTACAGCTGGCTGACCATCCTCTTGTTAGAGACTGCCTTGGCCATGCAGCAGCCCAAAGTTTCCTGGGATGAGGATTGCCTCCTGCCAGCCAGCCACATTTCCCCTCTGCAGCATGCATCAAGAAGCTGGGACAACACCATCCCAGAGGTTGAATCTGCATTTCCAGTGGGCAGCTTGCTCAGATTCTTCACTTGTAAGGACATGTGCACTGGCTGGAAGCAAAGTATCACCTGCAGGGCTGAGAATGACAGTTTCAGATGGATCAAATTCCAAACTGGAAGACACACCCTCCAAAAAACTGCACAGGGAAGAATCTTCCCAGAATTCCAGCATCTTCTAAACATCTATTGACTTGTTTTTGTTGCCTTACACAGGAACTGGCAGAGCTTATAGGCCAAATCAGATAGTGATTTTACATTCCACTGTCTTTCATCCAGCTTTGGTTTTCAAAAGAGCTTTTAGACCAGAAAGACATTAAATGATGACCAAATTTCAGCTTTGTTAATTCCTCTGGAACCTAGCATGCTAGCCAAGCACTGAGAGAAGATTTATCCCTTCAGCGTTAGAGGCACTTTTGTTTCACCCAGCACCACTGGAATGCCACTCACTGCCTCTGCTCTTGAGCTGGCACTCAGCTGCCACCCAACACATGCAGCACTCACTCTGCTGGGACCCTGCTCAGAGGAGTTTGGGACGTGGGCATCTTAATGAGAAGAAAAACATGATCTGTACAATCAGACACTCAGGAGAAGAAGCTGAATATGACACAGTAAGTATATAAATACCTTTAGTCTTGGTGAAATTTGCAAGACAGCTGAATGCCCCGAGGGGTTAGTTGCTCTTGTAATGGAAATGCAGTACCAGGAGGGCAGGAGAGATCCAGAGCAGGCAGTTGCGGGGTGCTTTCCAGCAAGAAGATGGAGCAGAGCTGAGGAGTGTCTCACTAGTAGAGGGTGAACTTTCTTAGAGAGAACTGAGAAGTCACAGAGGTCTCTTCAAACCACCAAACCCAAGGCACAACCTCAGTCAGTTGTACCAGTCTGGTTTTGCTTCTCACTCTCTCCTTTGCAGTGCTCTCTGTGCTTGTGAGAGATTTTCAAGAGAAACTTAAGAAATGCATGCTATGGGTGCTTACAGCTCAGCTGCTATCTGCCTAGATATCTAGTGCAGCACAGACATGAAAAAGTCAGTTCTCTCTCTGCCTAAGGTTCATGATGCACTTCAGGGACATTATCTGCTTACACACTCAAGATTCAACACAGAAAGGTTTTTAAATCTCAGATACCTCTGTATTTCTGCTCTCTTCCCCAGCAGCTGGACGTATCACTGCAGCTCCTTGTGCTTAGCAGCAGACAATGAGGAGCTGTGCAGAGCCAGAGGGACACAATGTGAGGAATGTCTGTGCTGAGAGCAGTGGGGGCTGCTCAGGCATGGGGCATTCCCCCTGCCCACTGCCTTCTGACTCCTCACTTCATCGTCACAGAGCAAAGCAAAAGCACTCTTTCTCATGCTACTCCTTTCCAGCCTGAATGCTTTTCTTGCACAAAGTTGGACATGTCAGGATCTGGAACTGGGTACATTTTCAGAAGATGAAAAGCTGAGGGAAAAGCTGTAGTGTCTTTGCCAGGCTAACTGGCAAGAGTTAGGCTTGGGGAAGACTCAGAGCATGTCACATCCCCTTGAATTCAGTAAGACACAACCACTTTCCACAGGGCTTAGGAGAGTGCAGACCATCTCCTAGAGATAGCTGATCAGTTCATTACACAGTAGTGTGTGATGTAGTAAAGTAAAAAAACTTATGTCTGATTTGCATTGTTTAAAATTCAACTTGGACTGATTCCTGGTAGACTGTTTTGTGTCAGTTTCATGTATTTATAATGTGACTCTAGGACTGAGCTTCACTGGAGCCAAGACACTGCCCATTTCTTCAGGGAATTCGTGAAGAAAATACAGACTTGCATCTGTATAGCTGTGATGCAAAATGTTTTGGAGTTAGAGTTCTTGCTGAAGGCTGCATTATGATTTAGGCCACCTCAGGGTGAGGAGAATGGGGCAGATTTGGGCACAGTAATTGTCCCCTCTCAAACAGTCATGCAACACTTTGCAAATCAAACCTTCTGGCTGGTACCCTTCTGAAGGCAAGTGTAAAAGTAACAGAGAAAATAAGAAAATAACTGGCTAGGTTGGAAGGGCAGTTCCAGCTGCAGCAGGTGGTACATCTCCCCAGCACCAATGGTAACAGCTCCAAATCAAAATTAAGATCTGAAGCTTCCTCAAAACGGGTTTAGATCAGGATGAGCATTTGATTGTGGGGAGTACTGACCTGATATTTAACAGGAATAAAAAAAAAAAGGGGGGGACAGGCCATGTGATAGCTCAGCTGCTTTAAGAAAGGGTCAATTAAAGAAAAACCATTAGCACACTGGAAATGGGAGTCAGGTGCTGCAGCCACATGACCCTCAAATGACCATTTCATAGCAGTGACCTGAGCATAAAAGGATCCTGTGTTAGTTATAACCAGGAGGTTTTAGGGGTAGGAGTGTGAGGGGTCTTAATTGTGTCTCAAAAGATAAGCAGGCTGGTGGTTTTTCTGTCTTGAAGACAGAAGAGCACAGTGAACTGTAGAAAGCAATCCAAGGAAGTAGTATTTTATGGAAAATTGTGCATTTGAGGAAAATCTCAGTGTAGAAGAGTTAGGCCTTCCAAGTGCTGGGTAAGTTGGCTGGGTGTGGTGAAGTTGACTTCACTCCTGGCTGAACTCTCG
The DNA here is from genome assembly GCF_036169615.1 of Heliangelus exortis. Classification (NCBI taxonomy): domain Eukaryota; kingdom Metazoa; phylum Chordata; class Aves; order Apodiformes; family Trochilidae; genus Heliangelus; species Heliangelus exortis. Next base: position 43,347,165 of record NC_092425.1, on the reverse strand, counting down.
GGAAGTAAGGAGCTGTTTAATTGCTGCTCCCTTGGACAGGGCAGTTCCCTTCAGTTCTGCCCTTTGTAATATTTTGTAGCTCCAGGCACCAGAAATCATTATGTAGCTTTATAAAGCTCTGTAATATCAAATGAATGCCTCAATGGGTGGATGTAATCAATGCCAAGCCATGGGGAGTGACTAATGGTGCTTCAGATGCTTAGGTAAGATCTGCTGCCCTAGCAGAGGCTCACAGGGACAAAGCAATATCTGCAAGCTGCTTTTCATGCAGGCAAAGGTCACTATGTGGGAAGTTCAAGCCCTTTAAATTATGCCAAAAATTGGAGCCTTTAGCACACGTGGTGCTGCAAACATCAGCTCTGCTTGTTTTCTGTTCCTTAAAAACTTGTGGGCCCCAAATTCACAAAATGGTGTCTGTGAAGGACTGTGGCCATGCTAGATAAGAAGGCATTGTAGTGGGGGGGTGTTGCACAATTACTTATTTGAGCTCATCATCTCTTTCCTGGTTTCTGTTTTCTGTGCTTATCAGCTATGTCTGCAAAACATGTCCTGGCACACAAGTATTGCTGCTGGCACTTGGGTGTGATGACAGAAAATAATCTTGCTACAGATTGGGGGGGTCTCTGCAGGTTAAATGCAGTTGTTTAAAATTCCTTGATGTGTTGCCATTAGCAACATGGTCCTCTTGGTAACATTTATAATAGAAAGGCAAGGTTTGATTGCTTGTTTTATGTCTATTTCAGATCTGTCAGTTCAGGCTCTACCTTTGCATTGTGGTAACTGGCTCAGGAAGTCCAAGAATTTTTCATGTTTGGAGTTAATGATCTGAAGTTTTCCTGAGGCAGGTGTCTGCACACAATATTAGGGATTTTCCTTTTCACTATAAAGCAGGGAAATCTGTTGTGAGCTCATGTATATCCAGTTGTGTTCATCAAAGCACTTCTTCTGAAGTCCAGAATCCAGGTGTGCTCTTGCCCTGGCCAGCCTGCTTGTTATGGTTGTGTAATACCCAAATAGAACAGGAATCTCAGCTTTTTCTGCCTGAGATGTTCTTACAGCTTTAGTGTAAGTTAAGTGTTTGTTAATGATTTGAGGCGAAGTTACTGAAGAGCTGGACTCCAACATCCAGTTATTCATTAACTTACAATTATTTTAATATTAAGCATGCCAGGAACCAAAAATGTCATACAGCCTTTGAAAACTCAAGGACTGTCACATTCCCTGCCTGTCTGAAACAAATCATCACTGCCCTGTTTTCTAAGGAGTAAAATAGTAAAAACCAAGTTGTGACTTGTTCTTAGGTATCCAGGGCATATAAACTATCTTTATTATGAAAGATAAAAGCAATAATGCTCCCTGTGCATTGATTATTTGCTAGGAAAGGAACAGAAACGTTTTCTTTCTTGGAATTTACATTAAAATAATTTCTGTTATGTGGTCTTAAAGACCTCTTTTTTCTTTTTTTTTTTTTTTTTTTTTCCTGGTGTAACTCCTATTGCTGGTCTGCAGTGCCAAGTCCCCCCTGAGCACTTAGCAGGTAGCTGGGTACCCCTGAACTGAGATCAGAACTGGGCCACTGGGAGGAGAAGTTCAAACGTGAGAAGGAAAACAAGAAACGGGTGTGAGCTGTGTTCACCAGACATGGTATGGATGAAATGAGAACTACAGTCGTTTATTACAATTGGGTGCCTTGTTGAGTTAATTTCTTCCTGAGTCATCTTTGCACAAGTTTAAGTAATTTAAGCACTGGATTTTCCAAACTTGCTTGCAAACCTGAAAAAGATACCCCTAGAAAATTAAGGCTTTGTTTGGTTTTTTTTAAGATTAAATTAAAAGTTGGAAGTCAGTATGAAGGTTGTGTTACACTGAGGGTTAATCACATTGCTCTGTTGCAAGCTAATGGTGTGCCCTTCAGTTCTAAAAATACTGAAACAGGTCCTGGTACCCAGGGGGTTGTAGTGTTGGTGTCCAGCAGGGAGGCTCACTTGTCACACAGGGATTTGACATTATCTTGGCTTAGAGACATGGAGGTGCCAGACTCGGCTCCCTGATCCAAGAGCCTCAGGCAGGGTGCTCAGGTGTCTGCAGCTGTGACAGGATAAAAATCAGCTCTCTGGCTTTAAGGAAGTTGGGAAGTGGTATGGAGTTTTGTTAAGCAAGTGCAGAAGAGATGGAGGGAAGTGCAGCATCATGAAACTGTTGTCCCAGGTACCAAGTACATTGTGCTGTCTGAGTCTAACTCCTGAGCACACCAGGGGGTAATGATGTGAATCAAGTACCTATGGTCTGTTCTCCCTCTTCCCCAGAAAAAATGTATAAAAAGCAGAAGTAACTTGATATAAATCACAATGATATGAAGGCAAAATCAGGCTCGGTATTTTTCGTGCTGTTCTCTGTGTGCCCCCTAAACTTCCAGTTTTAGTCTTGATCCTGTGAGTAAATTGCTTGCTGTAAATGGGTGGTCAAACAGTAGGGATTTGGGAAGTATGTGTTGATTCAAATATTTTTTTACAGCTTAAACATCTGCTTATACAATTAGCTGCTGAGCAATTAAGCTAAGCAGTGATGCATCCTCTTACATTGGGCTCTTGCCCAATGAATAATATTCACCAGGCTGTTCTACAGTCAAGCAAGAAATTAAATATACAGCTGTGTGGCACCAAGGGATCAAGTTGTGCTGTCAGAATGTTGGTCATAATGTCATAAAGACATTTATACTGAGGCATGATCTGGTTGTATGTGTTGGTGTGCCACTGAACCCCAAAGACTGGCACGTATCTGGAGAAGGAGAAAATGTCTTTATGGTGTGGATTAGAAATCAGGTTAAAGCCTAACGGCGCCTTCAGCACGGGACGTTTCAGGGTGCAGGCTGCCAGTAAATGATTGCTGGGAGCCAGCAGGCTGCCTCTGGTCCCAGGGTTAGTGGTGAAAGTGTTAAGTGGAGCTCCCGTAGGTGTGAGCCTGGGGGAGGCAGCGCTCCTGCCAGGCTCCGGGAGGAAGGGGAGCGGGTAGGTGAGTCCTGGGAGTCCTCCCGACATGCACCGAGCTGTGGGGAGTGTCCCGGCTCTCCAGCACTCCCAGTTAGTTAAGCAAAACAGTAATTAAGAGCTGTGTGGGTTCCATGAAGTAGCAGAGGTAGCTGTCAGGCGGCGCGATGCTGTCATGCCTTTTCCCTGGGCTCAGTGAAAGGTACGTGAAACCTCTCCGTGCTTCTCCTTCTCTGATCCTACTTGCAGGTAAGTGCCCCGGAGAGCTGGAGCTGTGCTGCTTGCTGCCTAACCTGCAGTGTCAGGAGAAAGCAAGGTCCCCTGCAGTCACCCACAACTTCAGCCCAGTTCCTTTCGGGTAATTAGGGTGCCAGAGGGAAGGAGAAATGTTCGGTCAAAAATCCTCATCAAGAAGTTCCTGAATCTCGAGGAGGCTGTGGGTGAGGCACAGTGTGATTACAAGGGGGAGGTGATAATGCTGCTGCTGGGTGTCTACCTGGGTGTAAGCCTGGGCTGCCCTTCAGTCACTCCCGCTGCGATTTGAAGGGTTACATGGGTGACCTTGTCTGCTCTTCTTGGTGGACAAAAGCTGTCTTTCCTCAGCCACCTGAAACACAAAGTAACTTCTCTTTGTAGTAGTAGCTTGCTTAGTGCTTGAAATACATTTGGTGTAAGCCCTGCTCTGCCATCAGTCTTTGTGTGAAGGGAGGGAACCTGTGTGTATCTGCTTGTGTGACTCCAGGTGAAGGGGACATTTTCACAGAAAAATGCCAACTCACTTTCAATTCAGCAATTGCAGTCCCTTCTGAACCTGCCAGAGCAGAGTGGTTACACTGCTTGTTACTGCTTGCTGCTGTAGGAGTTAATTTTTTTAAATAAAGTGTGAAAACAACTGCAAGACAAATTTTAAAAAGCCCCCTGTTTTCAGTGGGGTTTGCAATAAATACTTTGGTTTTGTTAGACCTGTGCTTTGGTGTTGAGGACATATAACATAGAAAGCAAACAAACTGACATGAAAGCTCATAACTGGAGTGTGTGACTGGGTAAAGACTAGTGAATTGATTCTGCTGGTACTGAATTTCTTATGTATGTGAAGAAATCCTAAATTTTTTATACAGAGATAATGGTCCAAAACTTTGCTAAATACCAGACATCTCTGAGTTTAGACAATGACTTAGGTGTGTGTGCTATTGTGCCTACAGTGCAAAGCTGTACAAAGTATTAGATGTATGTGTGCTGTGGGTAGCTGTGTTCATAGGCAGCTGAGCCTTGTGGTTCCTGTATGAGAAACTGAGAAGGTTCACCCCATCCCATCCTGCTGCTGTTGGAACAGCTTTGGGAAGCACGGGGTCAAAATCTCCAGGAATCTTTGGGGAGGTTTGGATTTTTAGTTTTTAACACTGGGAGGAGCTCTGTGTAGCACACTGCTCAGTCCCTGTATTAATCCGTGGATGTACCAAAAAGCACAAGCAGGCTGCTGCACACAAGATGCTGCCTTGCTGCTCCTGCTTGGCTTCACTCTGGTTGTTGTCTCCCTCCTCTAAGCTGCCTCCTTTCAAACTTTGCCTTCTGTAAAACTCTGTCATTCCTCCACTGTCCCGTCCCTGTGCGGTCCCCTTAAGCAGATAACTTGAAAATCACTATTAATAAAATTAAGGAAATTATCTATGTGCCTCTCCACTAAAAATTTGACTTCTTCTTGGAAATAAATATTTTGGGTATGATGCAAATCTTAGAGAAAAGTAAAGCTCACGATCTGTGTGAGATTTGGTTTTGGAGCTGTTGATCCTCTCACAGCTTTGGGGTTATGCAGTGTTGGGTTTTTTCCCTTTCTCATATTGTATCTGCCCCACTTCTGATTTATTCCTGTCTTTCCCTTCTGTGTCTTTTTCACCTTCCAAAAGTATTTTAGGCCTCAGTCAGCCTTCATCCAAGCATAAAGTTTCTTCTTGCTTAAGTCTAGCCAAGGTCCCACTTTCAAGGTTACTTGTCTGAGAGGGTTCTGTGGTTCTGGTCCAGAACAAGGCAGCTCAAGACATCTGCCCAACACTAGCCAAGTGAGCAGAGGCTTGGAATAGATGGGCACAGTCATACCCTTGGAAGAGCTGGGAAATTAGCACTTTTTTTTTTGTTTGAATCGTAGGCAACAATGGAAAAACCCACACTTCACTTCTCCCTCAGAAGAGCCACTTGGAAGTGATGTGGAAAGCAATAATAGTTGGAGGTGATAGAAGATGTGACAGCTTTGTGGATTTATGGAGAGCCAGTGTAAATATTTGTGGTGTCAACTACCTGTGCTGGGGAAGTCACTGCATGTTCTCAGCCTGCAGGTTTCAGGGTTAACTGAAAAGAAGGGCTGCAAGATGTGGGCAGCCAAAATGTCCCTATGGGGAGGGTACGTGGAGAAGTGTGTTACCCCTGGGGTGAGCTGGTGGGGGGGAAATGTTTTGTAGAAGCCCCCTCATGACTGTACATTGTTCCCATCCCCAACTACTCTTCCTGTTTGTCTTGTGTTTTAATTGCATCCAGCTACTATAGGACGTACTTGAGATTTTTAAGGAAAATAATATAGTTAGAACCATTTGCTGTGCAACAAAATGCGTTGATTATCGGTGATAAACTTTTTATTTTTGTGTGTGCATGTAAAGATCACTTTTCTCAATCTGTAGAGATCAGCTTTTTTTTTTTTTTTTTTTTTTTTTTTTTTTTAATATGAATCATTTTGAGGTCAAATTCTATTGAAAAGAAATGCAACCATGAGCAATGAAGCGGTGCTGGAGCTTGCTGGAGTCGCTGCTCTACATTTAATAGTGATGACTTGGCTATCTGCTCTTCTTAACATGTTGTTTCCTGACAGATGGGAAGAAGCTCAAGTGTATATATCCAGTTATTCAGGTGCCAATGTACATAAACTCCTCTGCATCTTTTAAAATTGTTTTGAAATTACGTTGGCATCGGCAGCAGAGTCAGTTAGAGGTATTAGTAAATCACATAAAAGCAGATTTCAAGGTGTGGCCGATGGTTACTGAACTCATTTCAGAGGCAAAGAACAACACCATTACACTGGTGTGCTGCAGTCTCTCCTTTACACCCAGACTCGTGTCTGTGCAGCAGTCCCAGGGCTGCTCTGGCTTTCGGGGGTGGTTTTGCTTTGATGGATGTCACCCCAAGGACAACGGGTATGTGGGATCCTTCCTGCTTTTTTCAGGCATTGTTAGAAACCCCAGCTGCTTGCCTCAAGCTCTTTTTGGCACTGCACTCTGGTTTTAGATGTTGTGAAATAACTTCCTATATCTTTTGTAGGTTGAAAGCAATGTATTTTTATGCTAAACCTCCCATTTGTTCCCATGTATTTTTTAGAAGTCGTTCACCAAGACTGTGGAAACTTCATGTATTTTTTTCCAAAACAGCAGCTTGGTAGTGGAGGGTCACTTCCAAGCTAGACGTGATCTTTTCAAGCTTGAATTTCTTATCTAAATTTGTTTTCTGAAGGCTACTTGCCATTACTACTGTAGACAATAAACTACTTTTCAGAGGGCTTTGACCCAGCTGTGTCCCATGCAGCCTGATGTCAGACTCGAGTCAGTCTCCTGGGGGAGAACAGACACCAAGTGCTGTTAGGCAAATCTCTCTGCTGTAATGCCCAAGTAAGAGAGAAATAAAAGTGGAATAATAAAGTTCTAGAGCAGTCCTTGGAAGAGTGACTGCTTTCTGTGGGATTAACTTTCTTCCACCTGTCTGTGTGATGCCACTTCTTGGGCTCAGATGAAGCTGTTTTATTTTTTTTTCAGTGCAGCATTAGTTGTCAGTCTCGAGCCTTAGGGTCTCTTCATTTCTTCAGTTCAGTTACTTTCCTCAGTCTGCCTTTTCTTCTGGTACCTGAGGGGGAATGGAAGCAGCCAAGACTCCATAATTAAGCTTACTGAAGGATGCATTGTTGGAGTCTCGTGGGTCTGGCTTGTTGCCTGCACAAAGTGCTGGAATCACTACACTGTGATCTGTAAATTATATTGCTACATCACTTTAATTATAGCCTTGTTCCCTCTTTAATGTCTCAGCTGCTTTTTCTGTGTGCTGCAGGACTCTGCCCAGGATCAAGGCTTCTTCTCTTGTCTAGTTTTATGAACCTGGTTAAGGATAGTTTGCTGAGTCACTTTTTTGTGACCCTGGGCAATGCTCTATCCATAACTTACAAATGAATCCTAAACAGTAAATGGGTTATAGTCTCAGTCTGCTGACAAGTGACTGCATAATCCTGGTGTTATAGAGCAGTCCTAAAACTATTTGAGAAAGTCCTGATATATGCAATACTTGGGATTTAAGGTACTGTATATAGTTGGTGGGAACAGCCTATGGCTTTTTTTCACTCGGAGTGGGAATTATTTGGATGTTATGGCTAAATATAAAGTAGTCAAAATGTCATATTGTTAGCCCTTAGCTTGAGTGTCTGAGCCTGTTCCACTTGACAAACTAAGGCTTTGTTGGTGTGTTTACCATTTAGTCTTCCTTAGTAGAATTAGTAGATAAAATTTTTTTTAACCTTTTGTTTAGATTCATCTCTTCTGAATAAATGAAGAAAGTGACTATGAAAGCACAGCATCTACCTTCTGTTTTCATCAATGAGGAGAATTTCATAACCAGGTAAAAGCAATCTTTTTTTTATTTTTTTAAAGATTTAATGAATTTGCTGGTTTCTTTCAAGTCACATCATATTTATTCATTAACTGGGAATCTTGTAGAGAACTAGACTGTAGCAGCAGCAGTCCCCACAGCTTGCTTTTTGTCAAGTATCTGCTCAGAACGATTGCCCTTTACACAGATTTAAAAGAACAGAGCATTAAACCTTTGGGTCTGTGGATTTTGTTTGTTAGAACAGCATTTTTAGAGGACACTGACATAAAATTCCAAATTATGGAAGAAGTCCTTCCTGTCTTTGAAATCTTTTGAAACTGAATGTGAGTTGCTGTGTTTAATTTGGGCTCTCCTGGTCTGAGGTATGGTTCTTGGTCTGCTGTCCCAGGTGGCAAGGGGGCCTGTGAGGATTTCTCATGCTGCAATAAGTATTTGCATCTGAATCCCAACACTTCTACCTGGCATGAACAGTGCTATTGATTTCTCCCTTTGTAAGGAAGAGTGTCAGAGCTCTGGGCAAAGCACACAGGCAATAGAGGTGTCCCTCCCTTTCTCTCGAAGAATTGTTTCTTTTATACTGCTACTGATTTGGAACATAGTGCTTTTGTGTCAGAGGCAATAATCTGGGTGAACTTTCACATATTTGGCACACAAAAGCATTTGGAAGTGTGCCAGGGCAACCCATGTATTCCCCTATATATTTACCCTTTGAAGTGCTGAAAGGTGGATCCTGGTTGAGACCCTTCCGCATTACAGTCAGGGTTTAAAGTACTGTTCAAGCTTCTTTGCCTTGTGAAACAACAAAGAAGGGTTTCAAGAAGCACTACCATGTTCTGTAAGTATTTCAGCTTGCTTCCAATGCAATTTCCAGACTGTCATCCCTCATCCACACCATGAATCTACTCCTCCTTCAGTTGCATCGTGCAGATCTTGCTGACCTGCAGAGCCTGCTGTTGGGGCATTGCACCATGGCTGGAGCCAAAGGCTGACCAAAGCACCTGGGATTGCTTGGCTGGCTGAACTGCCATAAACACCTGTGGATAGATGTGTAGGGCCAGAGGGAGGAGCAGACACAGCAGATTTGTCCTGGGTTAGTGCTTTGAGTGAACACAATCTGGGCTCTGTTGTGGTTTACCACTGGGGCACTTAACCTTGCAGCTCTCTCATACCCAGCCTTCATTACTGAAGCAAGTGGTGAATCTGCATCAGGGTTTCCTCTGCTGGGCTTGTCTCTAAGCTGTTCTTAAGGCTTGTCTCTAAGCTGTTCTTAGGGCTTGTCTCTAAGCTGTTCTTAAGGCTTGTCTTTAAGCTGTTCTTAAGGCTTGTCTCTAAGCTGTTCTTTTGGCCTTCCATTGCTGTCTGCCTTGGGCTGGTACCACAGCTCTGCTCTGAGGAACACTCCTGCAGCACAGCAGAGCTGCTGATTTTCTGGCATTCTCAGAGGTGCCCCTCTGCCTGCTGGTCAGGTCAGGCTTTGGGCCTCTGCAGGGAAGATAGTACACCAGGAGTCATTCTTGTGCACGTGTTACTCCTTTCTGGGGCAAAAAAATAAGACTTTCTTCTCTAATGCCTCTCCCCTACACAAGGACAAGCAGGTCAGTGAGAGCTGCTGTTAAATCTTTCCCTCAGGGCTCTTCTCCTGGCTCCTGTGGTTCGACACCCTTGGCTGCACTAATGCAGGGCTGAAACCTGAAAGATTTATTTGTGCAAGTTGCTGTGGGACTTAATGGGAAGCTGTTCTAGACAAGACAAGAAACTCAGTGAAAATCTTGAGAGCTTGCTCTGAGAAACAGAACCTGCTCCAAAGGTGACCATTACCACATCACTTAATGCTTTCAGCCTATGGGTTTATTTGCCTTTGCAGCCAGCTTGGACTGAGAGTAAGAGATGGGTCTCAGCATGACCCAAGTCCTTATGTAGTCCTAATTCTTCAGGAAACTGATCTCCCCCACTTTCAGTCTGAGAGAGGCTTGCAGAATAACAGCTGTCAATAAAATGATTGTCAAAGATATTAGGCTGCCAAGTATAAGAAGACTTATGCTTTATGTACTTTACAAGCAGGATCAGCAGGTCTATCAGAACAACTGTCAAACAAACTCCTACTTGTGTGTTCATCTCAATTTGGCTATGGAAGAGGCAAAGTGGATCTGGATTTTGCCTTTGTATATAACCAAGATCTTCTTTATCTTTCTTACCTTTAGCCAGAATGATCAAAATTTCACTTGTCACTGATTCATAGGTATTAAAACTTTCCTTTTTGGAGGAATGACCCGAGCACAATCCCCCATAGCCCTCGAGATTTTTCCAATGCAATGCAAGGAAAAGGCCTTTGCCACCTGTATAACCAGGATCTAAGATGGAAATAAATGTTGAAAATGCTGCTTTGGAGCCCAGCTCACTGAGCAGCAGGACATTGCCACGTTCAGTTTGGAAAACTCTTTGGAACTTAGTGTTTTCATCCCCCCTGCTGCAAGACAGTATTGATAGTCATCTCAGTTGGTGAGGAAGAATTCACATGCTTCTTGCACTTGTTTCCCATGCTTAATTATGGTAGAAACTGCTTTCTTGAGGTGTAATCTCAGTCATCTTTGCTGTTTAACTGGTGTGGGGAAGAGTGTTTCATTCTTGGTGGTCCTGGAACACCCATCACTTAGTTCTGCCTTTTTGTTGTCCTATCTCAACTCGCTATGTATCCTCCTCCAAAAGCAGTAACTGGAAGGTACTTTTCCACACTGCTGAAGCCATCAGCCCCCAGCCTGTGTTTGTGCAATGTGGCATTTCTTGCTTTTTCCCTGTTGCCTAGGGCTGTGCGTGTGTCAGGGCTGTGGGCTGTCAGCAGCAGGGCTGTTGTTAGCTCAGGTGGGAGGGATGTTTGCTGTCTGTGCACCCATGGGCTGCTCAGAATTTCAAGATCTCAAGTAGCCCAATCCCTCTGGAAATTTCCCAGTAGGTCTGGAGATCACATAGCTGACATCCAGCAGGGAAAGTTCTTCCTTTCCAGATGAAGTTGCCAAAGGTAGGAGGAGGAAGCTGTGGCCTAGAAATTGGGATGTGCTGTAGCCCTCATTTGGTTATTTTGAAATGCTATCAAACTGGAAACGTTTTCTGAAACCCTCTTTTCCAGCAGTGATGGAAGTTTATCAAGTTTCTTCTGATGGTGGTTCTTTAATATTAAGTTTTAAACATCATTAGCAGCAGCATGGCTGACATTGCATTGCTGCCTCATTCGAAGCAGAATTACCTCTTGGTAATTGCATCAGGAGCTGCTGTTTGACATCCAGTTCAGGTTTCAAATTCTTGCTTCTTGGCAGAGGTTCTCTTCATCTTTTCTCCTCTGAGCAAAGTGCAAAGCTGTCACATTTCAAGCAGAAGGAAGCAATTGTCTAGGCACACTGGAGATATTTTGAAACAAGAAGAGTTTCAGAAGAAAAAAAAAAAAAGCCAATAGAAACCATTATGTGGTGAAAACAAATTGTAACCCAACTGAAATAAAGTGCTACGTGGGTGCATGGGAGTGTCCTTCCTCTTTGCTTCCCCTCCTGCTAAACAGAGGTCCAAAGTACAAGTTATTCTGGGGCAGTGTTTTTAATGCCACATCAGAGTGTGACTAATGAATTGTCTCTGTTTATCAGATCCTCAGAGATAATTCAGAAGCAACCCAGTATCCTGACCAAATTTTACTCCCAGGAAACAGTTTATTAATCATTAACAAACATGTATAAAGATGCAGTGATATAGATACAGGGTGTTTCTCTGACACTTAGCACCTAGGCTTTACAGTGATAGATGTGTTTAAAAATAAATTTTTTTGGTGTGATCTTTTTCTAGAGAGCAGCTCAGTTCTCTTCTGAAGACTTACAACTCCTATTATTCTGATCAAGAAAATCTGCAGCTGTCACACAATCAGGTAAGGTTCTGTGTAAAAATAACTGGAACAAGAATGTCTCCTCTGTGTGAGAAGAGACCAGAAGGGTCTGTGGGCCTTTGTGTGTCAAGCATGAATCGTGTCTCATCCCACAGACTCCTGGGTTCTGGAGGTCTGAACTTCCTTCTCCTTTACTATTTATATTTCTGTTTGTTTTGCTGATATCAAAAGGACATTAGTGCAATTCTGGGCAAAAAGGATCTGAAAATGGGCAGTCCTCACTCCTGTAAGCTCATTCTGCAGTGAGTTTTATGTCAGCAAGAAAGGGAACTGTGAGAGGTTTTGGACTGATGCAGTGTCTGTGACAAAGAGGATGGTTAACTGCTCCCTCCTCCTGTGCCAGCAGCCGTTCTTCTCCTTTACCAACTTCTTAACATCCTGGTTTTGGAAGAGGTAGTCATCCAAATAGAACAAATAGCATTGGACTTGTAATTTTAGGGAATAACTTGGTTGGATTGGAAAGCTTCCTGGTCAATGTCAGATGAATGCTGACATGAAATCAGGACAGCTGCAGCAACCTGTCCTGGGAATATCCCAAGGCTGGAGGTGACACAGCTTCTCTATCTGCCCTGTTCCAGGGCTGTGCCAGCCTCAGCAACTTTCTCAAAGGAATTGGAATGTGATGAGAAATCCATGATTATTACATGATTGTTGTTACTTGATTATGCCATGTTCCTTATTCCTTATTTTTTTTCCAGCGAGGAGGCAAACCATTTATTGAAGGAATCTTGTCAATATTTTGGGGAGTACGACATCCTATCCGACTGAAAATTCAAGATGAGAAGCAGATACCCTCTTTTGTTACCCTGAAGTCAACAGAGAGTGAGGGTTTGTTTTCTAATAAAAGGTAAGGTTTCAACCTCCCTAGGAGGCAGGAAGGCTGGTAACTGAAGGCAGCTCATGTAGGCTGCTTGGCTGGGTATGGCTGGTTAGAAGTCCCAGGTTCCCCAAGGGCTGTGGTGGCCACTTTCCCAGCAGCACTTTAACTGCTGTGGTCTTGCAACAGCTTCTCCTGGGCAGAAGGATGCATCTTTGTCTGGATTTCAGCTGAACAGCTGAGGAGGAAGAAGCTGCTCTTGTCTATGCTGACAGTGAAAATTATGTATATAAAAACCTTAAAAAAACCTCCAAAAACCCAAACCCCAAAGCCAATCAAAACCCCACAAGCATGCATGTACACCTCATAGCATTGGTACCCCCTGAAAGGCCTCATGTTCTACAGAGTGAAGCACAAAGCTGGTAGGTTAGTGCTAAGGGATTGTCTGTCACAGGTTACCTTCCCAGGTACTTGAGGTGTGTCACCATGGCTTCCCAGGGCAGGAACAGGTCTGTTCCCAGCTAGGGAACAGATGCTGGCCTTGTCACTTAATATCTGGTGTTTAAACCCATTAGGAGCACACACAGATCAGCTGCTCCTGCAGGCTGCTGCCTGGGAGGCTTCATAGCTGAGTGCATTGTGCTCATCTGACTCCTGCCAGATTTTCAGCCTCTTTTAAAACTCGTGTTCTGTTTTGAACACTACTTCCCAACCCTTCACTGGTGAATTTTGAAATGCACCTGATGATCTGAAGCTGAGTGAAGTGCAACGTGGAGGCTGAGCTGATGCTCACCTTTGGTGTCTCCCTGAGAAATCCTGTGTTTCAGAGCTCACTTTCTGAAATCCATTGGGCTAGGATGCATGTGGTGTTTGAATTGTAGATTCAGTTCTACCCTGATGGCAGTTTGTGGAGTGCCAGTAGTGTCAGGGACAGTCTTCTTCCTGATGGCTTCTGTTGAAATGAAGGGCTGTGCCCTGACAGGAGTGACCAGCACAGAGCTCCAGTCTCAGCCACATCTGGGGCTCTCTCATTCATCCTGACCAGCTCCATTCCTGGGGGGACATGTGGCCTGTGGGGTGGGGGACTGCCTGGCAGTTCAAGTTATGCTTTGCCTTTTATTTCTCAAGAAACTTATGACTGGTGGAGATCTGAGTCTTAAAGTAAATATTAATTCATGATCACAGAGCTGTGAAGCTGCCCTGACATGCTCTAAGGTATGTGGAGCAGCTCAACTGTTTGATCTTAAATGAACTTTTAAAATGCACAGAACACAACTGAGATCATCGTTGGCCATGTTCATTGGAGTTAGTTGAATATTGTTTTGCATATTTTTATATAGGAAATGAATCTTTAACATTTTCTTATGAATTTATTCTCAGTCAGAGCAGTAACTGGCCAAAGATACTCTGCTAGAGAGTTTATACAGTGATTTATGGAAATATTGACATAAAGGAAGCTGCTTTTAAAACAGGCTGGATGGAATTCCCTGCTGTCTAACTTGACTGGTTTGTGGTCAGCTTAAAGCTGTCATGTCCCTGTCTGTGTAACAGACACTGTGTCCTGCCACCATTTACACTGAAATGTGTGTGTGCTCTGTGTGCCTGCCTGGGACCCTGATTAGCCCAGAGCATCGCTGTAAAGTAGAGAAATGATTACTGCAAATTATTTAGGGACACCATGGTCCATGTTCAGTGGACTCTAAGTAGGACTGTTACATCTGGGAGTCCTGCTCATACCACATTGTGATAACTACTTTTATTATGATGCAGACTGAAGTTACTGGCTCCAGATACCACAGTATCTGGAGTTGTGTTCTAGGAAGTGCTGAACAGGGCTGGGAATGTATTGAGTGAAGCCTGGCTACAGAAGAAACTGAAATAGCTGAGTTAATCAAGTGTAAATATGTGTTTGGTATTTCAGGGGAATGACACGCTGGGGAGAGTTTGATGACCTGCATCATATTAGTGGGGACACATTGAAATCCACTGAAGAAAAGCCAGACCTTGAGAAAGGTTAGTGTTGGTGCTCTCATCTTCACTAAACATTCTCTGTTCTGTAACTGTGCAGGAATAACTGGAGACACTGGGCCTGCCCTGCCTGTAAAGGGAATCTTCTGTCTGTGTTACATCTGTTATGTGCTGGTGACATGGTGAGGGCTGGTGGAACCGTGGCTGTGCAGGTACAGTGCTGGGGGGCTGTGCTTTCACCAGTGAAGCCATCCCCAGGAAATGACCCAAGCACCAGCAAGCTGTGGCCCCTGCAGGCAGCCTGGGGCTCTGCATCCTCTGCCTAAGGCTCTTCTCCCACACCCACACTAAAAACAACCGAAAAAAATTAAAAATCGATCCACAAGGAGAAGGTTCTTGCTGGCAGGGAGCGCAGAGCAGCTGTGTGATGCGGTGCTGTGGTTCTTTTTGTCCAGGTTTCTCGTGTCACGAAAGGCAGTCCCTGCAGGGCAGGAGTGGTGAGGAGCAGGACTGTGCCACCCTGCCCCGGGCCGGCAGCACCGCCGCGGCTGCACTCAGGAGGAACAGGCTGCCCCCCCCAGCCAGGATAGGGCTGGAAACGCACCGCTTCTCCATCAATGGACACTTCTACAACTACGAGGTAGCAACCTTTGGGCTTGCTTTTCATCACCTGAGGTGAGGTAGTGGGACAGATCACTGCTGAGCTTCTGGAGCTCCCCTGCAGCCCCCAGTCAAGAGGGGGCTGGGGCTTCAGCCCTGGGCTCTGCTGCCAGGGGCTGCTCCAGAGGGGGGGTTTCTGTGTGCTCAGGGGGGGCCGCGGTGGTCCTGAGGACACTGCCTGCCCTCTGCTGTACAGCGGCAGTGCCAGCACCCCGGGCAGCTTGCTCTGGGAGGAATTCAGCAGTCCTCATTCATTCCCTCTCCCTGCTTTTTTTGTTCCTAGACATCAGTTTTTACTCCAGCGTTTGGATCAGAAACCAAAATAAGGATCAACAGCCAGATGAGAACAAGACAAGTAATAGAACAATTGCTTCGGAAGTTTAAGGTAAGTGTGGGGGCTTACAGGAGGCAACGCAGGGTCCAGTTAACCCTGCTGTCCCCCCCTGCACTGCCTGAGGGGCTGGAAATAAGTGGGAGGGGAGAGTGCATGGAGCAGGGCACAGCAAAACCACACGGACCACGTTTAAGGGATGGGTTAGTTTTATTTTACAAAAGTTTCAGGGCTATTTGGGCTTCGGTTAATTTGGGTGCAATGCTGTGCAGGGAAGTAAGATCACTACAGAACTGCTGCTCTCCAAACTCGGGCACAGGAGAGGGACTTGCCAGCAGCGGGAAGAGCTGTTTGCTTACCCTGTGGGGCCCTGCTTCCCTCTGGTGACGGGCACTGCTGCTGGGGCTTTGCTTCAGAGCACAGCTAATGAGTTCTCTCTAGCCCGAGGGGCTGGGATGTGTGCTCTGTTCCATCCAGGCACCAGGGGAGCTCCACAAAGTCACAGTTAAAACTAGTGATCAGTGCCATCCTCTCAAACAGCTTTTTTAATTTGGTACCATCTTCTATCAACGTGGTTATACCCAGCCAGAAACACATTTGTCTCTGGGAGTGTTTCTCCCATCTCTACATTCTCCAAAGCTTCTTGGTGTGCAGGCTTGATAATTCTCCATTTACCTTGCCTGGAGACTTTGCAGGATCCCTTCACCCAGTCAGTAACACTTGGTCCTGCCACGCTGAAAGGAGGAATTGGCTTGCAGGAATGGTAGCATGAAGTCTGGAACTACAGAGCAGCTTGTAACATGGTAGAGAGTGAGTGGAAAGAGAGGAGTTCAGCAGAACTGCAGGCAGTGGAGTGCTGGGCAAGTGCATCAGTCAGTCTGAAGGGACTTTTCCTGTTTGTGTTAACAGATCGAAAACAGCCCCCAGGAATTTGCACTTTACATTATCCATGCATCTGGAGGTAAGTGCATTCCCTCTGCCTGGAGTGACAGGATTCATCCTTGGGCAGGGCTCAGGGTGGGGGTTTGGCTTTTCTGGAGACCCCCTGGAGGTTTTTCCTCGGAGAGGAAAACCTGAGCTGGGTGTCTGCAGTGTGCTGCCAGGGTGGCTGGTTCACGTTTTCCTCTCTGTCTTTGAAGGCCATGTTTAAGGTGCTTTTCTGCTCTCTCCAACTTCTGCTCCATGCAGCTGTGGGGCATCAGGCTGCTATTATGGGATGTTAGAGCTGACAGGTTTTGGATGGCACTCCTGGAGCCTAGAGGCCTGGGCAGGCATTTTTCAGTGGAAAATGTTTATCTGTGTGACACAATTTATTCTGCTACTTCAGGAAAAGGGAAATTTCACCTTTATTAAAAGGAATACATGAAAAAATGGGAGAGAACTGATGGGCATGTACCTTTAAATGTCAAAATAAAGATTTGAAATTATATTTGAAAATTATGGAGTAGTTAGGGAATCATGGTCAAGCTGGGGGGGCCTGGGATCAGACTCTTAAATCCTTGACTTGGTTCCCTGAGCTGCAGCTCTGTTGCTGCCTCTACCATTTCCTTTCAAACTGCACAGTACCATGAGGTGCCCCATCCTCCTGCAGACATGTCCTAGAGGCTGTTGGGTCTCTGGTAACTGCACAGAGACAGATGCAGGATCTTTGTGATGAGAGAAGCCTGCTGGCTGCACGGGGCAGCACCAGGCACTGCCCTGTGTCCTGTGTTCCTTGTAAATCCCAGAAAAGAAGCAGCTGAGGAGTGGAGATGTTCCCTTACTGCACAGGCTCTTGCAGGGGCCCTCGGAGAAGATTGCCAGGTTTTTCCTCATGGACAGGGACGTGGAGGAGATCAGCAGTGATGTACGTATGGCACCAGTTGTGGTAGTGCCCAGAGCCTGTCTCAGGGAACATGCTCCCTGATGGGCATTTCTCGTTCTCTTCTTGGTAGGTTGCTCAGTATATTCAATTTCATCTCCCCTTTTTGGAGTCAATTCTGCACAGAATAAATGAAGAAGAGGAACAGGAGATTCAACAGACCATTGCAAGGTAAATGGAAGCAGGGGTCACAGGAGAATGTTTACAGTCAGGGGCTGGCTCAAGAGGTGGACTCAAGGGAAGCCTGGTGGGATTTATGGTCATCCTCATCTCCTGCACACTCAGGAGAGCTGTTGCTGTTAAAGATACCAGAATAAACACCACCTACATTCACATGGGGGGCTCTTCCCAGAAAATTCCAACCCCCAGGGCCACTTCTGTTTACTCTGCCTGTCTTCTGAGCCCTAGGCTGGTCTACTCTACTTGCTGCTATGTATTTCCTTGGGAAGCATCAGTGCAGTACAGACACTGGTGCCATTTAGGTGGAATTTAAGCAAGATAAATGTCAAATTCTTCATGTCCCTTTAAAACTGCACTTGTGAGAGGGCAGGGGCTCTCCTGAGAGCAGCTCAGAGTGCACAGCAGGTACAGGTTCATGCATAGCCATAGCTCTGAATGTGTATGAAAGGCCTGAGATTGAAAGGGATCTGTTGTTGGGATCTGTTATTCTCTGTCTCTCTCCTCTCTCTCCATCTCAGGTACCTGAAAGAGAAGAATATGATTTGCCAGCACCTTCATAGCAGAACTGTTAGAAAAACAGAGACCACGGTTTGATGGGCAGGGCCTGCTGCTGCCTGTCCCTGCCCTGGCTCAGAGCAAAACCAGCACAGGAGGCACCCCAGTGCCAAAGCTTCTCCTCATCCTGCAGCTCAACTGATCCCACGGCTCCACAGCTCTGGAGTAGAAGCTGGGAAGCACTGAAGCCAATCCACTAGATGCTCCAAACACAGATGCTCAAGCTAAGGAAAAAAATCCTGTGAAAAGCACAAGGCCTCACAACCTGCTGATTTACAAACCATTGCCAGAAGTCTAGCATATAAGGAAAATATTGCAATAACCCATGTGTTAATGGTACAGAAAATATGAAAATTAAGTATATGGTTTTCCTTTTACTAGAGAAATGTTAAATTACACTAGGAGGAAGCTTTTCAATAGAGAGAAGTGGCAGAAGTTATTTATGTATCTAAGATTGCTCTTGGGCTTTTAGACAAACCAAACCTGTGCAGCAGAGACCTGAAATCCCTACAATGGGCAGGAGCATGACTTGCTGAAGCTTTGAGATATATAATTAAAAAAAATAGAAATGGAAACCTTCCCACTTCAGCTCTCCACCCTAAGAGGGAGTTTTTCTCTGAAATCCTTCTTGAACTGCAAAGTTGGGACTCACACTGCATGTGTTGCCTGCTGGTCCTGGGAGGCACCTCAGATGTGATGGTGGTGAAACAAATGGTTCTGTGTCACCTGCTGTGGTTTGTGTTTGAGGGTGGAAAGGAGAAGTGTTTGGTGAGAGGCTGAGCATCCCAGTCCTCCCCCAGGGGCAGTTTTGGGACAGCCTGGCCCCAGCCACATGTAGTCACTGGGCCCTGTCTGGGTGCTGAATGTTAGTGCTCGGAGTGTGAATATGTAAATAAAGTCCTATTTGTGCACAGCTGATTGTCTGGATTTTTAACAGGGTGTCTGTTGTGTCTCAGCTACCTCTGGCTCATGCAGAGTAACACTGAGAGGGAGGGGATCAATGTGCAGAAAATGGTGCCTAGAAATTGTGGAATAAATCAAATGTGAAATGTGCACTGTCTGAAATGTTACTTGAATGGTAATTTGAAAATGAAGGTGTGCTAATTGGAGCCATTGTGGCTGGGGCAAGGGCTTTGTTTCCATGCTCAGTCTGTTACCCTGCCCAGGGAAACCACCATGGGCAAAGGGGTGAGGTGATGTTCAGGTGCCTTGGATCCATGAGCAGGGAATGAGTTCCTCCACACTCCTCAGGAGCTGGCTGCTGGAGCAAGGAGATCTGCCATGCTGCAGCAGCCTCCTCACTTGAACCAGAGAGAAAGTATTTAAGGTTTTTTTAATGCAGGATAGGCTGCTTCTCTTGTCCCAGTGCTTGAGTAGTTGTATGAAGGTGCAGTATGAAATTAGGGAAATATGAAATATTCACAATTCCTTGGTGTGAGTATAGAAGACAAATAAATGCACAGACCACGTGGAAAAGAGGAGGTGGCTCCAGTCAGGTTCTCCAACCCTCTGTATCTGTGCACAGTTCCCAGATAGAGCCACTTGGCCACCACTTGGTCTAATTTTACATACTTGAATCTTTTTCACTTGTCTTGCTGAACTGGTACTGAAAGATGCTGAAAAATAACTATGGAACATGGCACAGCTGATCTAGAGTCTGCTGGGGCTTAAGGGCTGGTGAAAGAAAGCTGCCACGTGGCTGTGGTGTGAGTTGTTCATGAACCCCAGGCTGGTTACATGAGCCATTTCTGACAGGTACAGACAAGAACAGTAGAATTTATCCCAAATATATCCATTGAATATTCAGGGTAAAGCAGCAGTGAGTAACAGAGGTTTTTAATCTGGAGCCTAAGACACTAGTCATAAAGACAGCAGGTTTGAGTAGGCTTCCTGTGTGACTTTACTACTGAGTTATTCCTGAGAAAAATCCAAGGTTGTATCTGGATTCAGGGAAAAAGAATGAAAAAGCTGAATACCCAAACCACCCCTAAATTCCAGAAGACTGATCTTTATCAGAACATAAAATCTTAATATGCTAGGAGGGGGTGTCCTTCCCACCTTCCCCAGGCAGGACCCCAAAGCTGTGTTGCCCTGCCTGGCACTGAGGGGCTGCCCTCATCCTGCCACCACTCTTGTGGGGCACAGGAGATTTCCCAGTGCCTGCAGTAACCCAGCCAGCCCCAACCTGTCCTGATTTCCTCTTTGGATCACTGACCATTACTGTTCCTCTCTTTTCAGTGAGATGCTCTTGGGAAGGCAGGCACCAAGATTTGTCCTAATGCTCCAGTGAAGGCCTGACCAGAGGTGAGGAAAATGAAACCACGCTGTGTGTGTTACCCAGCAGAACTTCTCTGTCCTGCCTGCACCCCTGGCATCCACGTGAGGCTGTAATCAGCAGCAACCACTGGTGGCTCTTGGTCAGCTTGTGGAAGGGCTCTGTTACCTCCACAGCTCCCTAATTAGCAGCTCTCCTGTGCTGCAATGCTGCAGGTTGAATTGTGTTCAAATGCTGAACATTTCAAAATATTAAAACAAAACAAAAAAACTGAATTGAAAAAATTCAGCTGCTGAATTGTACCCATGCCCTGCATTGTATTTGTCCTCCTGGAACATAAGTGTATTTTCCTTGGCTATTTCTCTTTTTCACCAAGATGATGCTGACATTTAACATGTTGCAAAGGGCTTTGCCACACTTGCTGTCAGCCACAAATCTAGTGAATTCAGCTCATTATTTACATCCCTCATGTCCAGCAGAGTGTTCAGGATGGATCCCAATGGGATTCACTTTGGGCAACCTCTTAGCCTGACTCTGGAACCTGCTCTCAGCTGGGGTTGTGTTGCATGAGCTCTTTGGGCAGTGATTAATTCACAGATATTTTGCACTGCTCCCAGGATCACTACTGCATCCACTGAAGGAATCTGACACCTCAGTATCTCTTCCTCCAAGCCAAAGTATTTTATTTTGGGTTTTTCATACTGTTTTTGACATATGATTTTTAACACACCTTCTAATTACTTTTAACATAAAAAAGAATGTAAAGACCCAAAAGCTGTTTGTGTCAAACCCCCTGAAGTGTGGACTTGAAGCCTCCTGGTGGCTTCTCTCAATGCTTGTCTGATAACCAGTGCAGGGTGATTGATGCACAACCCCCCTCCCTGGACTGGTGCTGGTTGGAAGTTCCTTGTGTTGGTTCCTTTAAGGTTTACACATCCTTGATCAGGAGACAGGTCTGAATTTTACCTACAGGCTTCTTTCCACCTGAACATGACACAGAGGTTGAATGTCCAGGGGAGCTGAGCTCTGGGGGTGAGCAGCAGGATGAGGAGCTGGATGGCTCATCCCCAGGCACCTCCTTCACCCTCAGAGTGTCAGAGTTGTAGCTGGTGAGAACCATCAAGACTTTGTTAGATTTGTGAGTAAGGAGCCACAGAATGGTTTTGTCCTGTGACAAATCACACGTTCCTCTTGATACTTCATGACATTTAGACAAGATGTGCTCACTGCAAGGTCTGTGGGGCTTGGGTGGCTCAGCAAGTAGCTTCTGATGTGCCAGGCCAGCTCTTTATCCTGACAACATTTTTTCACTTTTTTTTATAAGCTCTGGACCCTGAAAAAAAGCAAAATATCCGTGACCCAAAGGAGTCAGGAAGATGATGTGCTTGTGAACAAGTTAAAAGAGTGTGGTGGCAGTTTTGCTTTTCCTGGTCAGCTCAGATTACCTGAGAAGATTTGGGTTTTGTCCTAAAAGTACTGAAACAGTTCTATTAGGAAACCCAGGAGAATGGTGCTTTGCAGAGGTGCTGTTTGGCTGTATTCAGAGGTGGAAATTTCTGATTAAGAAAAGAGAGGGTTTGCTGTGTTTTATCATTGAAAGCAAAGCAAGGACAAGACTCAGGAGAAGAGAGAGCAAGGCTTGGGGGTTGTGGATAGTTTGTTAAAGTTGACTTAAGGAATACATTGAAGAGAGAGGGATGAGAGGCAGACAAAAGCAGATTTGATGGAGGATAAAGGAAAGCCAAAGTAGCTCTGTGGTGTGAAGTTCAGTGAGCTAAAATAACAGAGGAGAGGCAGGAGGAAAACAGGGGAAAAGAGGATTAACAGGAAAAATGCTCTGACCTAAAATTTGAATAAATCCTCCCTATTGCAGAGGAACTTGTCAAGAGAAGTTCTGTTAGCCATGGAAAGACCTTTGCCTGCATCCTTCAGCAGTGCCAGTCCCAGCAGCTCCCCAGAAGCAGCAGATGTAGCTGAGCTCTGTATCTATGAAGTGCTGCAGACAAACCTGGGACTCTCCAGTGACCATTCAGCTGCCAGCCATGCCTGCTTGTGCAGGCAGGAAAGGTTGCCTTTGGAAATGTAACTGCAGGAGTTCTGCCTAGCTGGGCTTTGTTTCTGCTGCTCAGTGGAGAAATTTACACCCTTGCACATCCCCTGTGTTCCCATTTTGATCCAGATGAGAACAGAAATGGTACCTCTGCTGCAAAACACTCCTGGTGGTTTTCTTCCCTGCAGCACTGCTCCCTCATGGCAGTGAAGGCAGCTGTGACCCAGCCCAGCTGCTCCTGGGTGAGCTGGGGCTTGTACTTGATGAGGGTGATCAGCATTCTGCAAGAAAAGCAAAGCACAGTGAGCCCTGGGAAGCTGGAGAGCACTCCTCAAACACCAGTCCTGCCAGGCCACTGCTTTGGTGCTGCCTTCCTACAAGTTTTTCATGTGGAGTCACCAGCCAGGTGAGTAACTGCAGCAGGGAGCAATGATGATGATGATGATGATGATGATGATGAGGTGCCCCTTTCCCCTGAGAAACAAACAATGGCTTTGGTGCTGTTCCACCATCACTACCCATGGATAAACCAAGCAGAGGGTTAACAGTCAGAGGTTTTCTTTCCTTGCAGTGACTGGGGGGGGCTGGCAGCATGCAAGTTCTCTCTGACCAAGGCAACCAACCACCAGAACTTTCCAGAGGCTGAAGGAGTGTGTGGGCTGTCAATGTTTGTCAATGTTTGTCAATGTGGGCTGTCAAATGTTTGGGCTGTCCCAGCCTGGGAGATGATCCCAAGTGGAGCCATGAAGCTGTGCTGCCCCTTGCTCTGCTGGAACCTTTCCATGCAGAGCCTTCTGCTGTTGCTGGCTTTGGGCAGCTGCTGCCTCCAGCCTGGTGTGAGCCAGTGCAGCCCCCTGGCTCTGAGAGGGGCTCTGAACCACAGAATCAGAGAACTTCCTCCAAGTCCAAGGCAGGTTGAACCTGACTGCAGAAGAAACTGGGACTGAGAGGAGAGGGGGCTGGCTGGCTGGCTGGCTTCCCATGCCATGTGTAGACCAAGAAGCCAAGGGCAGGGGGAAGGTGAGTGTTGCCAGGGTAAGAATAAGTAAGGAAGGGGTAAGGGAGTCAACAGGCGTCTCTTACTCCTGCTTCTTGTGCTGTAACTTTTCCTCTTCAGCTGTGCACAAGTCTTCATGGAAAGTGAAGAGGTCAGGGGTCAAGGACAGGGGCACATAAGTCTCGTCGATTTCCAGTTTCCCCATGCAGGGCCTCCTGAGAGCATAGGAGCTGCTACAGCAGTGGCAAACTCCTGGGTTTATAGGATCAGCCAGGTGCCTTCTGCAGATTTCTCCAAGCACAAGATCCAGCTTTACCAAGGGAAGTGGAAAAAAAAAAAAGATGTAACATTTTTTTAAGTTCCAAAATCCCTGAATCTCATGCTGCTTTTAGTAAAGTTATAAAAAAAAATAACTAAGCCTTTAAACCAAACCTGATAGGGACTGTCCCTGATGAAACCCTGCTCCTGTTTGATCTGTTCTCAGCAGCAGGGCTTCTGGGGTGAGTCTGGCTCCTCCTGAACACGGGAGGCTGGGGGAGAGCTGAAGCTTTCCAAATACTCTGGCTCATGGGCCTGGAGAATTCTTACAGGAGAGCCCCACACACTGAGCCTTTCCACTCAGACCCCTGCACACTGCCTCACACCAGCCTGACCTCCTGCAGCTGAGTTTGTGTCAGTGAAAGATGCTGAGTTTTGCTCACTGCAGGCATGGAAGTCCCCCTGCAGGCCAGCTCAGGGAATGTTTTCCTCAGCTACCTGTGCTCTGAGCTCTTGGACCCAGCAGAGTGTGTGGCAGAGCTCCAAAAATAGGTAGGACCAAGGTAAGGCAGAAAAGCACTCACGTTCTCCTCAGCACAAGGCAGCAGCTTGTCCTGGCTCAGCTGGCAGCATTTGGAACCAACCGCAGTCATCTGCTTGGTGAATTTGATCAGCTCTGCAGATGTCAGCTGAGGCATCTTCTTGGTGAAGCTCACGAGAAGCCTGAAATGAAAATCCCTTTGGGATTGGTGTTTTTGCTCCACCAGGCAGCAGTGAGCAAGCCACTGCCTTCAGGTGTGTAAAGCTCCAGCCAGACCCCAGGGAAAACCCCGTGGTGCAAGGGCAGGGCTGAGCAGGGTGCTCATCTGCTGAGGTAGGAGAGTGTACCATGCTGTGTGGTTGAGTTCTTTTGGTTTTCTGACCAGGCTCTCACCAGGTTAAACAAATAAAATTAATGGTAGCAGTGCAGCTGGCTGTTGGGGGCCCCTCTTGCCAGGGTACAGATGTTTCCCTGTTACTCATTCCCCTGGAGAGCAGGGAGCTTGTGTAAGAGCAAAACTGAACTCCAGTGACTTCTTGGCAGACTAGAGGAGGGCAGAAGATAAGCTCAAGGTTCAATGTTTTTGGTTTTTCTCCTTAAAAAATTGTGCTTATTAACCCTCATGGCCAAGACAACCTTAACCACTGACCCAACGGGCAGCACCAGCCCCACTGGGTTTGCTGGAAACCTCTGGGTCCAGAGGCCTTTCAAAGATCAACCATGCTTGGGAGTGCCCAGTGGGTCTCCCCAGAGGAGGGGAGGTGAAGCCTGGCTTTGGGTGCAGAAGAAGTTTGGAGGTGTGGTTGGGATTGCTGACAAACTTTAAGTTAGCCACGTGCTTGTTAGCAGTGCAAATCAGGGCCAGAGGTCCTCCAGGAGGCTTCTGCCTGCTCAGTGCCTGGGTCAGCTCCTGCCCTGCTGCTCTGAGGACTGCAGGCAGGGTTCTGGTACAGTTGTTAATGTTTGCATCTGCTGCAGGAGCTGGAGGGAGCTGAGGCTTTAGCAGAAGACACAGCACCTGTCTTCTGGCCAAATTCATGGCTCTTAACTTACAGCTCATGGCTCAAAATGCAGCTCTGAAGTGAGAACATGTGAGGACACATGGGTGGGAGGCTGCCACGTCCCTGCTTCCTGACTTGGGTTAAGGAGACACCTCATGAGATGCCAGACTGCTGTCTTGGAAAAAATAACAAAAATATCCTGGAAGCCATTGAAATATTGGTCCAAATATTTGAGTGGTGTCTTTTGGCCAATGGTTTTTGAGACTCCTGGCCCAGCCCCAGTTGTGCCCAGCTGTACAGGAGCAATGTAAGCAATGTATAAAAGTAATACTCATTCTGGAAATAGTAATCTCCTTTCTCCTTGTAAATGTCACAGCTTGTCTTCATGACACTCTCAGTTTCATAAATGTGCTTCTTCAGTTCTTCCTCCTGAAAAAAATTAAGTTAATTTGAGGAGTCATTGTCTCAGGGGGAAGGCAGAATGCCCTCCTGCCTCCTGGCCAGGCCTGGGGATCTCTATCTACCTCTCACCTGACACATGCTGCCCATTTTTACCTGTCCTCATCCATCTGAAACCTCTGCAAACTGCCTGGATGGGGTAAATGTCCACTTTCAGGCCCCTGGAAATACTGAATTTACTGATAGAAGGTTAGGCCTGAGGCACGGGCTGCCTCATAACTTATTTTATATATCTATGAGATTTATATTTATATATTTCATTAGACAATTCCCATAAGCTCCTTTCCCCTTTGCAGGAGGGTACTTGGCACTGCTGGGGAGCCCAGCAGAGAGCAGGACTCATGGAAATGTTTGCTCCATCCCTTTCCCCCAGCATCTCTGTCTCTCTGTGTTACGTTCCCTCCCAAGGGAAGGCTGCCTTTTCCCCAGGGGAATCAGTCAGACCTTGCAGTACTTGCTGGGTTTGTTACAGGAGCTCCAGCCCTGGAGCAGTGACCTGCAGCACTCACCCCTCTGCTGCAGCAGTCTCCTGGCAGCCCAGACTTGCAGCACTCCTTCAGCAGATCCTCATAGCCCTTCCCAATCCTTAGCAGCATCTGGGCAGAGAACTCTGGGTGTCTCCTGGAATATTCGTACAGAAACCTGCAAGGTGGGGAGTGTCAGGAATTAGAGATCAGTCCAAAGGCCCTCAAGGTAAGGGCAGGGGGTGACTTTGGGATGGTGTTGCTGACACCACAGTGGAACAGGGAGAGCCTCCCAGCATCTCAAGCAGCTCACAGGATCCAGCCCAGCACTGCCTGAGCAAGTCCTAGGGGGGAAACAGGCTCAGCTCAGAGCTTTGTGGGACTTGGGCTTTTGCTCTTTTTTTAATCCTGTCTAAATGCTAAGAATTCCCAGTAAGTGACCTATTTCTCAGGAGACGCTGAAAGGACGAGCTCTGCTGCAGCAGTTCCTCTCCTCAGCAGCTGTGCCCAACCTGTGAGCTGCACTCTCCATCAGCTGATGTGGTGGATGTTACTTCATTACATTTATTTGGTTATTTGTAGGGACTGCTCTGTCCTTAGGACTTGGTGCTGCTGCCTGTGCATTCTTGCCCAAGGTCCCTACAGGTAGGATGGGGGTTTCACTGCCCAAAGGGACACAGCAGAAATGGACCACCCCTCTTTGGATCAAGAGGTGAGTCTGGCTTAAACAAATGCTTTTTGAATTCTCACTGAGGAGTGGCTCAAAGCTGTATTTTGGGCCTGAGACCAGAGCTGATAGCACCTGAATTTCATGTGTGTTTCCTCAGTTTTGTCTCTGGAGTAACACCCATGCCCTGTTCCTGCCCACACCTTGCAGGGCTGAGTGGTGCTTTGCTAAGCTGAACCTGCCCAGCATCCCCTGCCCTCCAGCAGGAGACAAACCTGAGGCTGAGGAGCTTTAACACCCTCACTGTCCCCTGCTGTCCCCACTGCTGGAACAGCACAGCTGGAGAGGAGAGGAAGGGCCACTTTACCTGGCTAAGTGTGTATCTTTTTCCTGGGCAAAACGCTCACAGACTCCTTGGTCCTTTATGAACTCCCTGACGTGGGGGGACAAGCCTGCAGGTTTGTCATCATTTTCTGCATTCACTATGCATTCACTTCTTTGTAACAGAGGCTTTTCACAGCACTTCTTAATTTTACTTGAAAGGATGTCTTGGTTGGTGCAGACGTAGTGTAGAATCTCTTCCTGCAACGAGAAAAAAAAAAAAAAAAACAAAACCAGGGGTTATTTTACCAGACTTTGGTGTGTTTTTTGTTTTGTTTTTTTTTTTTTTTTTGATCAGTGGTTTCAACCTCCCTTTTAGAGACAGAGAAGGTGACTCCCAAAGAGAAGAGGTGGCTGGCTCTCTCATGGATTTGGTGTGTTGGAGGCCAGGCAGATGCTGTCTTCTGCCAAAAATTGTACAGAAAATACCCAGCACAGCTGGGAGCTGCAGGGAAGGCTGTGGAGTGGTGTTGGGGCACTGTAGTCACAAAGTGATCTTATTGCCCAGGGAAAGCCAAATGGGAATAGCAACTTAAACTCCAGTTTTGGAGAGCAACCAGTACAGCATGGCAGGAAAAAGAAGTCTGAAAACAACCACCAAAAAATGCATCTGATTTCTGCAAACACTGACAGGTTAGCCACGTTTTACCCTATGCTGCATGCAGTCCAGCATGTCTCCACGGCAGCAGACCTTGTGCATGTCAGAGATATCCACCACGAGTTTGCTCACAGTGACAAAATCAGCTTTAGGGAATTTTTGGCTTATCTGAGCAAGTTTCCTACAACAAAGAGGAAAAAAAAGTTATTGTTATATATATATATATATTGTTATTGTTTATATTGAGTGTGAGGCTGTGATTAGTATCACTGTTATTTTGTGGAGGGGGTATCCAAAGTGCTCTGGAATGGACTCTCCTTGCTCCCACTGAAGTTAACAAATAAATGTCCCTTGAAGCCAATAACTGAAATGTAAGAGTTTTCTAAGGATCCCAGGTGGCTTTCAGTGTGGGATGGTGGAAAGAAATGTGGTAAATAAAAATGTGGTTGAAATACCAGGAGCCACCTTGTGTCCAAAATGCTTAAGAGGTTTGTGCTCTGTTTTCTCACCATGAGTCCAACTGCCATCACAGAGATACCTTCCTTACACATTTGGGTTTAGGTTTTGAAAGGCAGTGGCTGTCAGTGAGGACATGATGACTGCTGTCATGCACAGATCTGTGCTCCTCATCTCCCTTCCTTGCTGGATGCCACTGGTGACCTCACACAAAAAGGACAGGGCTGCTCTTTGGGGTGTGGAGCAATCCTTCAGGTCAGAGTAATGACAGCAGGGGAAGACTCACAGGGCCTTCAGGGTCCTTTCTCCAAACTTCTTCAAGATCCCACATGTGTGTTCCTGCCTCAGGCCATCTTCTTTTACTGGCTTCACCACCTCTGGTGCCTGGGAGGAAGAAGATGCAGGCCATGGAAGTGGAAGGAGAGAAAAGACACCACTTCATGTGAAAACTGCTGATATTTACACAGGGACTTTTCAGACAGGGGGAGGGGGATGCTGGCCAAGCTGCCACATGCACCAACTGCTGTGCTGGCTGTGCTGTCAGCAGCCTTCAGGAAATGGTGTGAGGAAAGCAACCAGAACCCTTTCAGACTTTCAGGTGAGTGTTCAGGGGAAGGCATCAAGGTGAATTCTAGCATCAGGTTCAGATGTAAAAGAAATGGCTGCTGCCTCTGCTTCACTCTTTAGTTATCTCTAGAAAGGTCCCTGGGGGCACATTAATTAACCAGAAAGCCTGCACTGGCTTACCTGTCTCTGGAAGCATTCCTCCAGGTTGTGAGTGGGGCCTGCAGCACTTCCACAGCAGCTTTTCATCATCTCCTCATACCCGAGAGCAACAGAAAGGATTGTTGGGGCATAGAGGAAAGGATGTCTCCTGGAAACCTCATAGATAAAACTAAAGCAGAAAGAAAAGTCTCTTTAGTTTTGGGGTAAGTCCCTACATGCAGGGGGTAGTGTTGTTACTGCAGCATCTGTTATCTGTTAAAATGATATCTTCTAAAACTGATTGTTTTCCTGCCCTAACATGAAGCTGTACAGTGTGGTGTTTGTCTTGGAGAATTCTGGTGGCCCTGACATTTTCCTGGAAATTAAAATCTCAACTCCAGTTCTGTCTTGGAGGCAGCAAAACTTCTGCTTGGAAGAAGTTCCACTTTTAAAGGCTAAAGAGAGGCCCTTGGTTTCAGATGAGTTCTTTACAAAGACTACAATAAAACAGGCCATGTATTGTTTGTGATTCAGCCCTATATCCAAAGCAGGAGGTGGCAGAACATAATGATAATTACAGCCAGAGGAATTAAGTAAATAATTCATGTTAGGGAATAAAAATGAACATGAGCCTACAGAGCACCTTAGATTGAAATTGTTTGGTTGATGTTGCGTTTGCTGTCTCTGAGCTCCTAACAGCCATCTCTAAGAGACAAGTACATGAGTTACTTACTATCCT
The DNA here is from genome assembly GCF_036169615.1 of Heliangelus exortis. NCBI lineage: Eukaryota > Metazoa > Chordata > Aves > Apodiformes > Trochilidae > Heliangelus > Heliangelus exortis. The sequence goes on along the minus strand of NC_092425.1, from coordinate 43,317,658 downwards.
GTCAATGGATGCTGATGCTGTGAGTAATTTCTGCAGGCAGCTTCAGCATTTGGCCTTTCAAAAGGTGAGATGAAGCCTCCTGATGAGTTTTTAAGGGAGAGGAAGCAGTCGTTTCGTTCAGGATCCTTTTTAGCACAGCACTCAGCAAACCTGGGAAGATTTTCCTCCTGGCATATTGTGTCAAGGAAAATCTTGTTCTGTGAAAAATCAGAGAACAGTTAATTTGTGTGAGGATTCCAGTTTACTCCTCTGAACAGCCTGTGTGTCATCATTCAATCTGTCAGCTCCAAAACTGTGCCTGCAGACCCCATCAGGAGCCAGGACTGTCAGCTCATGGGGTGGAGCAGATGCCTACAAACATCACATTTGCTTGAAAAATCTAATTCTGAATTTTCTTTTACCAGCCATAAAAGCAAAACTTTCTGAACATCTTTTAGAAAGACAGTTCAAGGTTTTCAAAAGCTGCTCTAAATATGAGTGCTAGGAGGAGGCAGGGCTTTGTTTTCCTCCACTTATTTTGAGAGGCTTTATGGCTGGGAGAGAGAGTCAGTAAGGCCAAAGACACCTACACGAGGAAGCCTCTTAATAGCATCTTCATGTCTCTCTGGAAAAAAACACACCAGGGCTCTGAAATTAAAAGTCCCTTCTGGAAATATTTGCCACATTAGAAGCAGAAATTGCTTACCAAAGGCTTCAGACAGTCTGGGTTGTCCCTGGTGGCAGCAGCACACTTCTTGGCAAGAGCTGTGACATCTTCAGCCATTTGAAGCGTTTTGCCAAACGTGCCTCCTTGCACATACTGAGCAAACATGACCATGGCACTGGGAGAAGAACACACAGCATTAAACCTGTCCCTGGCTCCCTAAAACCCAACTGTGTAACCTCCATGGGAGAGACAGTGGGAGCATTTGTGTCACCCTGGGCAGAGCTGGCAGGGACTGGCAGGAGGGCTGAGTGCTTGGCCCATGGTAAATGCTGCTTCCCAAATGAGACAAGGATGCTCAGTGGCAGCAGATTTGCAAGGAGAGGCTTTACCTGGACAACTTACATGGCTTTGAAATTCTTCTCCTGCAGCTGGGAAAAACGTTGGACAATGCTGGGTTTTAACTCTGAAAAACAAGATAATCTGAATTTTAAAAAATGTTAAGTAAATGCTTCATTCAATATTATTCGCAGATGACACTGAGCTGGGGGGGAGTGTGGATCAGCTGGAAGGCAGGAGGGCTCTGCAGAGGGACCTGGACAGACTGGAGAGTTGGGCTGATCCCAACGGGATGAGGTTCAACACAACAACCCCATGGGGAGCTCCAGGCTGGGCACAGAGTGGCAGAAAGGGAGCTGGGAGTCTGGATTGCCAGGAAGCTGAAGAGGAGCCAGCAGTGTGCCCAGGTGGCCAAGAAGGCCAATGGCATCCTGGGCTGGCTCAGGAACAGCGTGGCCAGCAGGTCCAGGGAAGGGATTCTGCCCCTGTGCTCAGCCCTGGGGAGGCCACAGCTTGAGTCCTGTGTCCAGTTCTGGGCCCCTCAGCTCAGGAAGGAGATTGAGGTGCTGGAGCAGGTCCAGAGAAGAGCAAGGAGGCTGGGAAGGGATCCAGCACAAGTCCTGTGAGGAAGGGCTGAGGGAGCTGGGGGTGTTGAGGCTGGAGAAGAGGAGGCTCAGGGGAGACCTCATCACTCTCTCCAACTCCCTGAAAGGAGGTTGGAGCCAGGGGGGGGTTGGGCTCTTTTCCCAGGCAACTCTCAGCAAGACAAGAGGGCACAAGAGGTCTCAAGTTGTGCCAGGGGAGGTTTAGGTTGGACATTAGAAAGAATTTCTTTACTGAGAGGGTGATCAGGCATTGGAATGGGCTGCCCAGGGAAGGGGTGGATTCTCCATCCCTGGAGATATTTCAAAAGAGCCTGGATGTGGCACTCAGTGCCATGGGCTGGGAACTGCAGCGGGAGTGGATCAAGGGTTGGACTTGATGAGCTCTGAGGTCCCTTCCAACCCAGCCCATTCTATGATTCTATGATTCTATGATTTTTTTTATTTATTTATTTACTTGCTTGGTTTTGGTACAAGAACCTTGGAGAAAGATAATTGGGTGCCCAGGATAGCAGCACTGGGGTGGAAAGACAGAAGCTGCCCTTCCTGTTTGTCACAAGCATGAGGATGTGGCACTGTTTGTTTGTCACCAACCCTACACCAGGGCCAAGATCATTTCCCTGCCTACCTCAAGTGTTGCCAGGAGGAACAGTCAGCCCTGGAGGGCATTCAGCTACCTTGCTGATGCACTAACCAAGGTTAAGTAGACACCTTACAAAACACCTTTTAGCCTTGCCTTAGTTATTTTAAGGTGTGCCTGACCACTCTTTGCCTGTTGGTGAAGGATTTTCTATCCAGAAAAGATGAGATACATGCAGGGCTACCTTGGTAGGCAATGCTCCTCAGAAATTTGCAGAGCTGCATCCTTCTGTCCATGCCATGAACTGGCCCAGAGGAAAGCAAATGTGGGAAAGCTATGTGAAAATCATGAGCTAATATTCTTCCATCACCACTGCCTTTCTTAACAGGCAAACTTAGATGCAGTAATTTGTTGTTTCTCTGTCAGAGAAGACTCTGAGAAAATGATTTTCACAACCCAAAATGCTGCTGTCTGACCCTCATGGCAGTGGGGCTGATCAGGATAAAAGGATCAAACACAATAAGGCAGCTTTTCTCTCCAGGTTATGCAGAGGTGGCAACTGAGATGATAACATGCAACAACAACCACAAACATCAGTCCTGGTTTACACTGTTGGGTCATTAGTGCATTGGAAAGTTAAAAAGATGGAAAAAGGGAGCAGATCTTTTGGTACTTCCCTGTCTCACTTCCTCATGGATTATGAAGGGAGTCTGGAACAACCACAGGCTGTACTCCAGCAGCTTTTAGAGTACTTAAAATCAGCAGAGCATCCTGATTTTTAAGCCTGTGGGTTAAATTACCCTTCAACAGCCTTTCAGTTATCACCCACATCCCTGCACTCTGCACAGACTCTCAAGCCATAAAGCAGCAACACATCTGAGGCTGATTTAAAAAAAAAAAATAATCATACAGATGCAGTTCTGCTGCACACCTTTGACCCATAAGAAAAATGTTCAGTGGCAATGTAAGCTACAAATAACCATGCATGCAAAGTTGCAGCCACAAGCACTATGCAAAAGAATGGAGTAAACCCATGAAATCTGTTCTTACCTATGTCCCGAGAACTTCTGGGCAGGGCTTTGGCTACAGTGAGGCTCACCAAGAAAAGAACATAAATTCTTGTTCTCCAGTTCATACTGTCAGGTGGATTGGCAGGGGCCTGGGGTGGGCTTGGTTCTTCTGTGAAAGGCAGAAAGAATCAAGGGGAAAGAGTCACTTTTATACCCACCCAAACAACTTCTGGTTAATCAAAACCCTTTTACTGCCATATATAACATGGAATATTCCCACAATAACCAGACATACCATTATTTGCTCAGTATGAAGACATGACCAGCCTGTTGCCAATCCTTGTAGATTCTTTTTTTCCCCTGAAATTTAGACAAATAGACATTTTTAACTTATCACACTTCAAACAAGAAGTTTAAACACTCCCTGGGCTTTTTATCATGCATACTGATCTCACCTACTTACAGGTATGCTCAAAGGTGACTGCTGTGCAGAAGATGCCTTTGTAAGACATTGCTGACTGAAAAATCCCAAGTTCAGCTGTTAACCTGATGGGTCTGCACCCCTCCTGCTGAACAAGCTACCTCAGCTCCCAAGGTGTCGTGGGGAAGAGGCTGATTTAAGCACCCCTTATTTTATTTTTGAAGCATTAACAATTACCTTCAAAATGTCCCCGAATCTTGAAACAAAACTCCCAAACTATACAACTAATAACTAAATCCAGTTAGTGGATTTTTTTTAGGAAAGCATGCTGTAAACTTTTTTGCAGGTATAATGGCTTCAGAAGGCCACGTGTGTCTGTAACAAACAGGTGGGTGAGCAAGGATACGTGTGTTAGGTCTGAAGGAAGAGGTGAAGACAGAGGTTTTATTTATTTATAAAGAAAATAGGAATACTCCTTGTTCCAAGTGGAAAGACCATGAGGGTTGTTCATTACCATGAGACAGTATCAAAAAGAAATAGTTCTTCTTTGGGCCAGAAGAGTCCGTTTCAGACATTTTGCATCTGTCATGGACTGTCTTAAGTAATTCTGGAAGCTGCACTTGGCTGCTGCACATCAACCCCCTTTAAATTCTATTTCCCCACTGCTCTTTTCCATGCTGAGCAGGATGATTTAACTACTTTTCGCCTTTATTTGAAGGTTCTTGCTACAGTTTGGATGACAATAATTCTATTTACAGAGAAGTCTCTCTCATTTTGAGAAGGGAAATGTACAGAAAATGTGTGGTAAACACAAGAGATGAGATCCAGTGAAGAGCTGAGGTCCTCATTAGGAGTTTGCATCATCCTGAGCAGCTCAGTTTTACACCTCTTGAGGACACAGCTGTTTCCAGAAGTTCTGGGAGGAGGTGATTGCCCTGGTGTGGAGGTGTGAATTCCCACCAGCTGGGGATGGTTGGAGGGGAGGGGAACCTCAGTGCACCTTGAAATGCCTGGGCAGGGGGAGGGCTGGAGCTCTGAGGATTGCCTGGCAGAGAGGTGAGGCAGTTTTTAGGGGAGATTTCTTTTCTTAATGACATTTGCTGATTTTAAGGGAAGGTTTCTATGTCTTAGGCTGGTGTATGGTCCCACCAGCCTTCAGTCATTGTTTGTCATTCTCAAGCTAGGTCAGGAAAGGGAGAAAGCATGTGCCCTGAGTTCAGATAGTTTGTGTCTGTTCTTACTAAAGAGAGCAGCATTTGTGAATCCTCTTTTTGCTTGGGTTGGTTTTTTCATGACTGTATCAATATTTTAATTCTTTTTCTTGAAACTGAACAATGATGTTTTGTGGTAATGTGAGTAGTACACAGATAGGTTCCACATCCACCCTTCCTTTATCCCTGGGGAGTGTCATGCTCATTAAATCCTGAGTGCCAAGGTGTGGCACAGGACATACCATGCAAAACTGTATTATCTGTATGCTCAGTGAACCTTTTTCTGGTGCATGTAACCTGGAGGCAATACAGGAAGGAAATCCAAGTTGTTAACTTCATTGCTGCAAATGATTTAACATTATTTGGAAATTATTTTGGAAGATTGATGGTAAGAATTGCTCTTTTCAGCCTCTATAAATGACTAATTATATCAGAATTATTTATGAACTTGTTTGACCTGGAGATTATTTTCTGAGTGAGTGTGTTTTGCCAAAAGTGCAGGTTTAACCTGTTTTCTGTCTATCTATATGTAATGAGGACCTTTTATTTTTAAAAGGGTGTATGAATTCATGGACTATCTATACCTAGAGAAGTGTGACTTGTTTCCTGACAAACACACAACTTTTGCCATGATAAAATATCCTCTCATTCCCCAGCCATGCCTCTTTGCTGAAATGTGTTGAAAAGCTGTGTGTGGTACAATGCAAGCATAATTTCTCAATTGAAAAGATCCCATCCTGATTCTGCTACCTTGAGGGAATGAGTAGATCCATGTGGGATGTCTGGCTTCTCCCTTTTTTCGAGTCCCCCTGGGGTGCCTTGTGTAGCCCCTGGTTTGGTATCAGGTGTCATTTTTTCCTTGAGGCCTTGCCTCGGGCAGTGTTCCCCTGTGGGGGTGTGAGCCTGTCTGCACAGGAGACAGGATGCCCAGGGGCTGCCCTGAGCTGGCAGCAACTTCCTCTGGCCTCTGGTTCCTCTGAGTCACTTGGCTGGGAAAGAAACAACTTCCTTCCCTGCTTTTCTGGCTCTCCACCCCCTCTGTCTCTGGGCTTGTGAAGACACATTTGCTGATGGGTTTGTGTCAGAGTGGCACGTGGGTGGAAAGTGCTTTGGGTGCTTTGTGTGGTCCCAGAGTTGGGAATAAACAGCTGTCCCAGGAGGACTTGTCCCCATGGGTGTCTTAGTGTGCTTGACTTTCCTGTGCAGTCCCTACCTGTCAAACACAGCTCTGGGAGAGGCAGGAGTGGGCATTCAACAGAGTACCAAGCAAAGGTCACTTCCTAGAGGGGCTCCCAGAAGTTCAGGGTTAGCAAACCAGGATCTCCTCCTCCATCCTGCTGCCCCTGCCAGGCTCAGGGGTCTGCCAGTGACTGCATCTGAGGTCAAGCACAGGCAATCTTCCCTTCTCTTAACTTCTTTCATTCTGGTAAATTTTGGGGAACTCTGTAGTGAAATCAGAAGGAACAAAGCCTGTTCAGAAGCCAAGAGATTAAAGCTTCATGCACAGGACAGTTTAATTTGTGTCACACTCTTCACAAAATAAATTCACATAAACCTCACAACCTTTCTTGTGCTGAATTTTCCACTTTTGCAGGGACACTGACAGGGTGCTGGAGGAGGGGTTGCTGCTCTCCAGGATGTAACACCATGTGGGCAGCAGGATGCTTGAGGAGGTTCAGTCAGTGGCTGATATGCCATGATTACCTAAATAAGTCAGAGGTGACTTATTTATACACGATGAAGGAATTTTGGTGATCTGTTCTTGAAGGAATTACTCCTTTACTGGGAAGCAAAGCCTACATGCCAGCTAAGATGAACCTACAAGGTCTGGAAGGGAAGTAGTAAGCAATTCCTCAAGCTAAAATCCTTCCCCCTAAGCTTCCAACTTCCTAAGCAAAACACTCCTCTGTCTATCTGTGCTCCAAATCCCCCCATGGGTTGATTGCAACTGAACTGGACACAACAAAGTACAAAGGGTGACATTTACAGCTTGTCCTTGTCTTTATCTGACACCTGGAGGCGTGATGGGCTCGCCAAGTGCAACACCAGGGCTGGATGTCAAAACAAGTTATCTTAACACAACACCATCTCTCTTATCTTAGCACAACATGAACGTGGGTTGCAGTGACCTGCTCACACAGCACTTTTTAGCAAGGCAGGGAACTTGCTGTATCTGCCCACAGCTTACCAAAAATGCTTGCACTGCTGAGAGGGCCCCAGGTAATTCCTTGCTGCTCCTTTGGGAAAGGCACTGCTCCCCAGACAGGGACTGTGGCACAGCCCTGGACCTAGTGGGGTTTACATTTTTATATTCTAGAGAGCTTCCTTGTATATTTTTTTAAACTTTTGAACATCTTTGATCTGATGCAGTTAAAAATGTTCTTTGACACTTATCTGAGAGCAGAGAAGGGCTAAGTACTTCTGTAACCCAGAGGACTTTTTCAGAAATCCAGAAATATAGCCTGGCCCAAAGCCACTGCCAGTTACCAAGCCCTGGACATGCTTTAGTGTATTTTTATTAAGCCATGAGATCACCATCACAAGCTGGTACAGAGACTGGAAGAACATTCTTGCTACCCAACCACTTTTCTATTTGCTTTGTCATGAAAATGTTTCCAAATGTTCAGTAGCAAGTTGCTGTGTGCATTAAAGGAATTTCCATGCAGCATGGCCAAAGGGAGCAGCCTTCTTACAAGGAGTTATTTGTTAAGGATTCATTTCTGTTTATTTCTGTCTCAGCATAAGAAATCTACATATAGTAAATAAGTTAATTTAGAGGAGGAGAGGAAGAGATTTCCATCAGTTTGTGTGGCTTGTGCTGTCAAAATTGTTTCTTCTAACAGATAGGTTTGTGTTTCCCACCAGGCTTTCTCCAAAGAGAGGAAAACTTGATTTTCAGGAATAGTTTTTGTGCATGTTAGATGTTCTATGGTCAAGGCTTTACTACACTTTTTATAAAGAATATATGAGACAGATACAGGCATAAAAAAATAATGAAAATGGAGAAAATAAAATGCCTTCAAATGGATGTGCTGGTTTTTGGGTTGTTTCCCATCTCTAGTACTTGTGTTAGTTCTAGGTGAGTTCTAGGGGTGAGGAGTTGTACTGGAAGGAAGAGAAACCCTGCATTTCTCTTGAAGTAACCTAAGCAAAGCTGCTGTGTGAAAACAAGTCACAGGTCTGAAGGAAACAGGTACTGAACAGTTGGCCTCTCTGGAATGTGATGCCCTCATTCATGTTTAGTAGCAGAAATTTAAATATGTTCCATGTAAGAGGGAGAGGTTTCCCTACCTCTTCAGGTGACACTTAAGTGGTTAAATAATACTTTAGTACAAGTGCAGTCTTAGCTACAGCTGCAGGTCTGCTTATTCCTTTTCCTTCTGAACTCAGACTCTAAAAGAAAAAAAAAAAAAAAAAAAAGGACATCTCATTAGAAATTCAGGTGAACAAAAATGTGTCAGCTGTGGAAAACCCCAGCCCAAAAGAGAGCCTCAGGAATAACAGGAAGATTGCTCAGCATGGGAGCAGAAGCTCTTAAGAAGTAATTTTCAAACCCACATCAATGCTGATGTTTGAGATCTTTAAGTGCTGCCTTGTGGCTGTAGTGCTGCCTCTGTGTCCTCTGACATGGAGCAGTGAAACCTGATGGGCAGAAAAGGGGGTGAGAGGAAGGGTAATCAACTCTTTTCACATCTTTTTGATGTATTGATATTCAACTACTGTCTTGACACATGACTCTCTTCAGCACTGCCAAATGATGAATGAAGCCTGGAAACCATTTATATTTGAATTCTGTCTCTCTGGAGGCAGCAGAGTTACAAACACAGTAACTACAAACATTTCTAAATCTCAATGGAATCCCTCACCTGCTCTGCATTTGGAATTATTCAATCAAAAAACCATTCCAGATGAGACAGGAAACTAACCAGCACTTCCTAAGAACCATAATGTGATGTGGGGATTATTTGGTGATTTGCTGGGCTAGTGATGGGTTTTGTGCCTTAGAATCCTCACTGAAGCTCAACCAAGCTTGCACTAAGGAACTCTGCTGCACTCTGCCTAAGCAGGGTGGGTTTAGGTGCAGTGACTGACTGCCAGCTTTGGGGATGGAGAATTAGATAAAGGAAAGGTCTTTGTGTTGTTGGTCTGTGCTCCTTTCAAAGGGAAAAGGTGCTTAAGTACACCTGGAAAATGAATTTTGCTCTGACTCACAGAGCTTTAAATCTTGAATGAGATGTCTGTGACTGCCTTGGGGTCCCAAACTCTTCTGAACCACCAGATAACAGTGACCTGCAGCAACTGGATGGTCACACATCTTGATCACAAGAAGACTGATGGCTCTTCCCTTTAGCTTTTCAACCCAGTGCCTTTGCATGTCTCATTCTGAGTACACTTCTGTGGTTCTGGAAAAGATTCCTAGCTTGGGAACTACAAGGCCAAGCAAACTGCCCTTGTGAAATGCCTTCTTATGCATGGGCTTTTCTAACAATGCAAGGGTTATGCAAAGGTTCTTGTTCAAGTGAGAAGATTTGGAGATGGTTGTGTTTATGGACTAAAACTAAATATCTATTAGAAAATCACACTGCTTTAGTGGCATATAGCCAAAACATTTTCTCAAATTTGATTACCTGAATGAAGGGCATGGTTTAGATGGTGGCCTTTTGAAGAGACATCCCAAGTAAAAAGCTGTTTAAAAACTTGAGACACAAAGTGTCTAAAAGCAGATTTGTTTGCAACTTTGCAAGCAAAGAGGTACCTCTTTGTGGCTGATGTAAAAAGGTATCTTCTTTTCTTTCTGTAAGAGCTCACTGATCATCTTATTTAGTCTGAACAGTCCTTTGATCATTCTCTTAATATGTAATTGTAATTGCTGAAGTGAAGTGTAAAAGGAACCTGAAACTTAAGTGGAATATTAAAGTCTCACTAAATGTCTTACCACCTTTCATATTCTCTCACACATACTTTCCAAGAGCAAGAAACATCAAAAAACCCACAAATGGAATCCCTGCCCATATATATTACTTGTAATAACCATTCTGTGTAGGGAAGACTGCAGAGCCTTGTGGTAGTCACCAGCAGACAAGGACAGATGCAGATTTATAAAGCTTTTATTTTTTTTTTCATTTGTTTTTTTCAAAGTAAGAATTGAAATGTTTCTGGAAAAGCAGAAACACTGAAGATTTATGAAATACTCATTCAGTACCAAAGGAAAAAAGGTAATGGGTGGGCGAAGTTACAAAGAAGTATTTTTCTTCATGTTTTTCTCAGTGGCAACCTAGATTGGGAGAGACAAAAAGGATATTTTATATAATGGCAGCACAATAATAGTACTTCAACTTTCAGTATGGTATGTAGTGGCAGAAAAAGCAAATGTGTGGTGTTCAAAGGGAGTTTGTGAGTTGAAGGAGTTAGGTGGGTGGAAGAGAGGGGCATAAATCAATTATTGCTGTTACCTACCATGTATTATGCACCAATTCCCAATGTGGCTCTGCTCTGGACTATTAGGTCTGCACCCTAGAAAAAGGAATAACAACAGCCATGAGAGAGAAAGCAAGGGAGCAAAGTGTGTAGTGCTGGAGCAGGTACTTTTATACACTTGTGTCTGTGTTGTGGTTTGAAAGATAAAGGTACTTCCTAACCCTAGAATATGTGCACTCCTGTGTGCTGGGTGTTTTCCACTTTTCCAAAGGTAGAAAATAAATGTTCAGAGGGAACAAGAGACAAAATTTTTTTCCTAAGTTTCCCTAATATGCAATACTTCAATTCTAAATAAAAAGGCATTCAATCACTAAGCAGTTGAAGGTATTAGTAAGAGGTCTAGGTCTGAAATGATAATGAGGTTGCTGTCATTTCTACTTCCTTTAATCACTTTGCTCTTGCTCAGCAGTAGGGCTACAGATAAACTTCTTTGGCTATTTCAGAGACAAATAACTGTTAAATGGGTGAATGTATTTGCAGTCAATGAGTTGGAAAAAAATCAAGTGAGTGCTCATAGGAGAGTATCAGCTGGACTCCTCCTGCCAATATATCAGTACTTTCTAAGCATCTCTGATACTTGGTCTAAATGTACTCTTTACTGGTAAACTTTCACAGTTCTGTAAGAATCTATAGCACAAAAGGAAGCTTATATATGGTAGAGATATAGTTAAAATTCTACACATACATATTTTTCAACTGTGACTTGTACATAGCCAACTCTTTTGGACAAGGCTATGAAGAACCTTTTCTAAAATAGAATTTAGCAGTGTTCTGAGCAGATGACTGGAGTACATTGCCTCCAGACAACCTTTTTGCATTAAATTGTTCAATGACTATAATCTGTGACTATGATCTGTACAGTCAAGATGTATGTTATGCTCTGCAGACAGAATTATTGTAAAGGCACATAGAAAAATGGCCTCAGAAGGTTGCAGAACCACTTTGATTGTGCATGGCCACGTAGAGTTTCCTGTATGTGTTTTTTGTTTTGGTTTGATTTTTTTTTTTTTAAAGGAGATATAAAATACCTCTTCCCCAAGGCACGACCCAACATCTGATTCCTTGCAGCACTTGTCTATCATGGCAGAGAAACCATCAACAATTTTCTTCATTTGCTCTTCTGTCATCTGGGGCTTGCGCTTAATGAGGTTGACAAGCAATCTGAAAACAAACAGCAGACAGTCAGTGCTACCTGTTGTAGGATGACTTCCCAACTGAAAACACACCAGTCTGTGCAGGTACAGCTCATGTATGAGGGTTTTTTGGCATGCCTTGGAGTCAAATAGGCACAGACTCTAAGATCCCACAACTCTCTGTTTTGCCTTTTGTTATCCTGATTATAACTGGGGAAAAAACTTAATGAAACATGCTGTCTTCACTTAATTAAATACATCTTAAGGCTTGCACAGGCAGTGGAACTACATGAAACTGGTCAGCTAAGACACTGATTTTATTTGAATACCCTGTTTTGCCTCTTCTAGACCACATGATGTACAAACACAGAGTTCCACCTGGTTTTTCCTCTGTCACTGGTGAAGTTCCAGTCAGACGACAAAACAAGGAGCTTGTAGCTTCCTTCTGCCTCCTGCCCCCCACTGAAGGTTTACACTACAAGGTATTTTCTGCAAGGTACTTCCTTTAGCTTACTTCATCTGCCCTGATTCCCGTTCAGCAGGAGAAGCAGTGCACAGTGTTTCGTCGAAGTTGAACATGTCAGGGCTAAATGCTGGGGGCACATATTTGGCATCTACTCCCATGCTCGTGAAACAGGGTCTCCTTTCTGAGAAGGAGCCACTGCAGCAGTGTGAAACGTTGTCATTGATAGGAGTGGTCTCCTGTCTCCTGCACATATCCTGAATCACAATGTTCAGCTGAAAGGAGAAGGGAAGGAGGAACAGATGTGAGTGACACCTTCTCACAGGAACAGAAAGGTGATGGCTGTGTCACTGCAGCATAGCAGGCAGTGGAAGCTGTTGGATCTAAACACCTGCTCAGAAATGGCATGGTCTGAAAATGTGAAATGAAGACATATTCCTGGAGTTGGGCATTTCTTAATCTGCAGTCTGTCTGTCCACTCTGTCTTAACAGACTGTTCAGCTTTTCCAGGTACAGTCTGCTGCACACCCGATCAACTGACTTGATTTCTGAGGGAGAAAGAAGCTTAGCTTAAATTTTCACAAGCTACCCTCAGACAATTATCTAGGTTCTCACACCCATTAAAAATGAACAGATTTCCAGTTCTATGAGGTAAGTGCTTAGCTTAGGGTTTAAAAAAATCATTGTGAGGTTACTATATCACCAGAACTTATGACTTTTGAGAAAAGAAGAAAAATTCTGAGAACAAAAGAAATCTCCAAGAGAATTGGAGAGAATAACCCATGTACTCACATATCCTTCAGAGCAAGGGAGGCGCCTGTTCTCAGGGAGCTGGCAGCACTTAGTACCAACAGCTGTCATTTTCTTTCCAATTTCAACCAAGGTATCAGTTGATACCTGAGGCATTTTCTTGGTGTAGCGGATCAGAATCCTGAAAAAGTTGTATAAAAAGATAGTCTGTTGACACTGGGAGAATGGTTTACTGAGACAGGCAGCTGAGGTGACAATAGAAGTCAAGAGAAAATAGATTTCCCCAGGGCAGGCAGGATCACTGCTCAGACCCAACAGGATTTACCAGGAAGTACTCACGCTTTGAGGAAGCCTGCCTCGCCGTGGGTATTCAGCAGCTCACAGTTTGTCTTGACAACATCCTGAGTTTCTTGGATGAGTTTGTTCAGTTCCTCTTGCTGCAAACAAATATAAATTTATTAGTGAGATAAGAGAGGGACATCCTGGTAACAGTCATCCAATATCCCTTTTGACCTCCTCTGAATCTTACGAGCTTTAAGATACTAATTTTTTGTGTAGCCTGGATGGCATAAAGAGGACTCCATTCACATGCAAGTCTAAAGTTCTAACAGAAATTCTCTTTAAAAGGCAGCAAGATGTTTGAAATGTGATTTAAATTAATTAATGGGTTTTTTTTGTTTGCTTGCTTAAATGGGGTGAATATTTTTCAAGTATAGGACAACTGTGACTGGAAGATGACTGCTGAAGCTACTCTGATCTGAGAACACTGTCCTAGTCATGGGCCCTGGACTGCTCCATCTCATCAGAACACTAATTTTCCTGGGGATTAGTCTCAAAACTCTGCTCTTCCGTAGGAGCTTCTCCACACAACTGTTTCATGATGAGCATCAACCAAGCATTCTGGTTATCTGCAGACAAAGCTTTGCACCTACAGCATTTCCATAGCACTCAGCAGGGTTGTCTGTTTTGCAGCACTTTTCCAGGAGGTTTTCATAAGCCTTAGCAATTCTCAGGATCAGCTGTGAGGAGAACTCGGGGTGTCTGCGTGAGTATTCATAGACAAACCTGGAAGAGACAAGCAGAGAGAGTTAGAGCACTAAATAATGTGCTGCTTTCTTCTCTGACAATGGAAGTTCTCAGATGAGATTGGATTAGGTGGACAATGAACTTGGAATGCTGTTTTGTTTGTTTTAGGATTTTCAGGTTGCTCTGTTGTCCCTCAGCAAGGCAAATGTGAGAGGAACAGAGGAGTTTCCCAGGAGAGAATACTATGTAAGCAGATCATGTATGTGGCCATGCACAAAGCCCTCAAGTAAAAAAAGGCATAGATAAATTCAGATTTAAGTTGGACAGTGCTGAACAGAAAGAGTCACAAAGCATCGATGAGAAACTAGAGCTGAAGCTGTTAGTAACATCAGACTTCCATGTGGTCATCTTTTCTCCTTTTGCACCTGAAATGTCCAAGAGGACAGTTCTTCCAGCAGTGCAAAAGACCACAGTCTAGAAAAGGCAGAGGAATGTTCAAATAAAGCATGCACACTGTTGGCACCACTTACTCTGACAAGAATGCATCATGGTCTCTCTCAAAGCTCTTGCACACTTCCTTATCTTGTATGTATTTTTCAACTAGTGAAGGGAGGTCTTCAGGTTTGTCATCCATGTCTGACTCAATAATGCACTGGCCTCGTTCCACAACTGGCTTCTCACAGCACTCTTTGATTTTACTTGAGAAAACATCTTGTTTAGAGCAAATATAGCTCATAAGCTCTGCCTGTAAAATTGAAATGTTATCAGAAATAATAATTTAAATAATAATTTAAAGAGATGAATTCATCTGCTCTCTCTTTTTCAACTCTTCCCTTTTAATTCAGTTCAGCTGGCTCCGTAGCACGTGAGTAAAAAAATGCTGTTTATACAAAGAGAAATAACCAGAGGGACAGGTGTGTCCTGTGCATGTTGAGCACAACATGCAGGGAAATCTGGATCTCTGATCTTAGAAACTCTAAGATAAACTCTGGAAAGCCAAGAGAAGGCTCAGAGTGGCCTGTCAGAAGGATGGCTGATTGATCTTGTCCATCCTTTCAGGTGCACAGCTCTGATAAGAGGACAAAACAAAAATAACCTGAAAGGCCAGGTTTGTGTGGCTTCACAAAGCCAGGACTGTACACCAACTGGTTTAAAAAGTGTCTGAGTTCCAGCCATGCCTGCACTATTTCAGTCATGTCCCTATTGCACAGCATCATCCCATGCAAGCTGTTCTCTGGAGTCATTGGCAGTACAGCAAAGTTGGTCTAGTGGCAGTACATACAAGAGGACAGCAACAATCTGTAACCTTTTTGACTCTTTCTTTTGTTTATGACTGATCTGGAGTAAATCTCATCAAACAACCTCTGATAAATGGTTTGATTTCAACCAAACACATGCTACAGTGTAAGTAACTCCTTGCCCTCTTGATCCTAAAGGGCTGGATCTGGAACTGATCCAAAATGCAGGTCCTGTCACACTCAGCTGAGCTGGTCAGGAGATTTTCAGTGGCTGAGGAACCTTTTAGCAGTGTTGAATAGAAGTTTGCTGGACTGTGAATGAATAGCTGCACAATTATTGTCTTCATAAACATTTTTCAAGTATATAAATATTTTTGGAAAATATTTAGCTTACCCTGTCATCCATGCACTCTACCATGTCCCCATCACAGCACTCTTTGTAGATACCAGTAACATCATTTAGGATTTTAACCATTTCTGAGAATGGAGTCTTGGGATATTTCTGGCTCAGTGTAGCAAGTTTACTAGGAGGAAAGAAAATAAACTTGTTTTAAAGCTCTGTGTTGAAGAGAAACCTTGCAAGTCACTAACATTTATGATACTGTAGATGAGCATTGCTTCAAGTAAATATTCATTCATGGTTCTCACCTAATTTCTGGTGGCCAGAAAAAAAGGATTTTGACACCTGCAGTGGTAACCCACAGTGCTCCTTTAAGATAGAAACAAGCTTGTGATTGGTCTGCTAGATCTGAGCTGCCTATGTAAGGATCACACCCTGGAATTCCCCACTGCTCCTGGGAGACTGTAAAGCACCTCTAGACTAAGCACAGATGTGTACAGTCCTCATTAACCCTTTACATCAGAGCTGCCTACATCCAGCAAGGTGATCCTGGCACTGTTAGGGTGTGAGCCACAGCCTGAGAGCAGCTGGAATGGGGTACAGCTCTGGCAAAAAAGTAGATTAAATGAACTGAACTCTCTTGTTCTGAGTGACATCCCAGTTAACTCTTCATCTTCCAGATTTGTTTTAGAGATGGTTTTATTTCTCTGTAACTCT
Organism: Heliangelus exortis; assembly: GCF_036169615.1. Lineage (NCBI taxonomy): Eukaryota > Metazoa > Chordata > Aves > Apodiformes > Trochilidae > Heliangelus > Heliangelus exortis. The sequence continues at coordinate 43,301,707 of NC_092425.1, read as the reverse complement.
GATCTTACTTCTACTCTCTATCAGCCTGGGACACTCTGGTTCCCCTTTGTGCTCAGTCTTCACACAGAAACCTGATCAGAATTGAATGCTACACTTAGATAAATAGGCAGAGAAATTGCTTTTGGCCTAGTGCTGAAAAACCAACCCACTGATCTTTATTCTGCTGGACAATGGTCCTCAGGCAAAAGTATGTTAGAAAGTACCAGGAGTGCAGTTTTCACTCTCGGCATATAAAAGTGAGTTATATAAACTGATGTGTTCCTCTTGGCTAGTTTCAGCCTTTTTTTAATAAAAAACAGATTGGAACTTACTCTGCTTTGAAAGTTCTCTCGCCAAACTTCCTGAGGACTCCACAATAATATTGGTGCTTCATACTGAATTTCTTGGCTCTTTCTTTAATGGCAGTTGCCTGTAGTAACAGGATTCACATTGTCAGATTAAACTGATCATATCTAATAGATTGAGAAAAAAGCAAATCTGAAACTTCCCCTCGAGAATCATGGCAGGTTCTGCTCTGAAGGAAGCTGAAAATTCCTTAGGCCCTCCTAACCAGTTTGGAGTCAGCATTTTATTCCTAGTCTATACACCATGCCTTGTGGCCAGGGGCAGTTCCACAGACATGCTGCTCTCCACAAAATACTTCCATTTCATTGAAGCCCTGGGGCTTCCAAGGAGGGCAAGCTGGCTTCTGTAGCACTGCAGTGATTACACAGAAGTCACCAGGACTGAGTTTGAGACAAAGGGAAAGTTTGGCACATGCCATTCACAAGCTTAACATGAAATTTTGGCTACGGTTCCCCAAAAAGGGAAGCTGTGTGGGAGCCATCTGCTATGGATCCATAGGGATAGCACATGATTAACCTGACTCTCCATACAACTTTCTCTACAAAGATTTCTCTTCACAGATTTGTATGAACAGGAGGATTCTACCCCTTTCTCAGGCTTCCTCCTCCATTTGCTTGGGCAAACCTGCAGGCTGGATATGGCCTTTGGGTGCTCACACCTCTCCCGAGAGGTTACCACAGATAACAAAGCCCAGGTGCTACACAGTACCTGGACTCAGTGCACCTGCACAATAGCTGCCTGATAATGTGTGAGCAAAGCAACAAAAAGGCAAGCTTAATGTTCTACAGTTTGATTATTTGCTTTTGTCTCTTAAAATACCAAAACGCGATTTATTTTTTTTTACCATCCTAGTTTCTGTGAAGCTGTATACAAATGCTTACTGAAAGGCAGCTTGGGAAAGCACAATTTTAGCATTATAAGCATTGGCCTTTTAAAGTCACTTTGCACTGCAAAAATAATTGCTGCTAAGACCAGAAGAGACTTTTACATAGTGGACCAGTTGCTTGGTTTTCATCCACAGTCAAAAATGTGATGTACCTTCTCATCCAAGCAAGCACTGACATCACCCTCCTTGCAGCAGGCTTGAAGTGCATGTTCATAATCAGCACCAAGGCTGAGGATGGCTGGGGCATACAGGAAGGGGTTCCTTCTTGCAACATTATAGATGAAACTGCAAGGAAAAAGAAAACATAAATTACATCTTCCAGTGACCACAGCAAACGGCCTTAAATCCCTATCAGCTTCTGTAACTTCTATTTCTAGTTTAGAAATGTAATTTATTTTCCTAATGTAATACCTGCCACTGGTACATGTTCTGCTAAACCTCACTTTTCCAAAGCAGGACCTCAAGAGCAAGGACAGAAAGAGGAACTCCTTGTATTGTCAGCCACATAGTTTGTACGTTTGCATTTTTAAAATAGATTGTCAGATACTTGAAAATTCTGACCTTGAGTGTGATCAATTAATTTCTTGTTATTGCACCAAGATCTTACTGTCAGTTTTTATTCATTTTACTGTTATTTTTCTTCATCCTTTCTAATTACAAAGGGGGTAGTGGGAAGCTGGAGGAAGTAAGCTATTAAAATCAGTATTAGAAACACTGTTTTTTCTGGGGTTTTTTGGGTTTTTTTCGGGGTGGGGGGGGAAAGTCCCTCAAGATCTATAAAATATGAAAATCCCATTTTTGAGTGGAAAAACCTGCTCCAGCACGGAAAGAAAAAATGTGATAGGAGCTTTGGATATTTAATGATTGAGCAACTGTTTTATAGATGAAGCTGAACATTTGCAACTTGTTTCAAATGTTCTGCATGTCCATGCAGTCTGTGTGGCTGGGGAATCCCTCTCCTGCACAGCTAAATACCTGAGCAGTACAGAATGGGCATTGTCCTTACTGTCCCAGGAGGGAGACCCTGTTGTCCTGGTACTCCTTGCAGATCACATCAGCAGCAGGTTTTTGGTATGGCTGAACAAAGTCTGGCTGGTGAACTTTAAATGAGAGGAAACACTGATTTCTGTCAGGGTCAGCTTTCCCACAGCAGTCAGCCATTGCACCATAGGAGTCTCGGAGCTTTTCCACTTGGCAGATTTCATCCAGGAAAATGGAGGGCTGCATGGGAGATGCTGAGGGTCAGAATGATGGTTTATAGAAAATGTAATATGCATTCTACTTGTCTGTAAAAGAAAACCCAGGCTGAAAATAAAATACATTTTACTGGATAAGATGGAGACCATAAATCAGAGCAATCCACGTTTTCAACACATTTTCATAAGGTTTTGTTTCACATGGTCCAATATAAAAATTTTTACAATGCTTTATTGAAAAAAAACATTATAATTAAAAGTATTTTGTGCAAGGCAGTGAACTCCTCTTACAATCTGACTAAACTGAATTTTCAGGGGAATTGAAACAGGACTCAATGTTCTCCTTCATGATCAGCCTGGGAAACCTTTAGGAAGATCTGCTGTAGTCATCTCATTTGGCCCAAACGTTGGAGCTTTCAAGGAAAACAAGCACCTAACTTTCTGAAGGGCCAGGCTGAACCTGCTAGACACCCAGGGATCTTGTTTACCTGCAAATTTTACCTGATGCTAGAGGGTTTTTTAAACTTCTTAAAGTGCCTTACATTAGCACACACACCTTTTCAAGTCACCCCAGTCTGAAAACTTTGGTCCCTTTAATACCTAGAATTAGACCTGTAATTTACAGCTGAGGTATTTGTACTACCTGCTGATGTTTATTTCTAGGCAATGCCAAACTTCATGTGCCAAAGTAAGGCATTTGGGCTCCAATATATGTCTGCACAGATCACTTCAGCACTTCTGAAAGGCAAAGCTTCAGAACTTGACCAAACCAAGTTGTTTCAGTGCTGAAATCTGAGCAATGAGGACAAACACAACATCAAAGCATTTTCTGCCTACCAGTGATTTTGAGCACTCAGGAGCATCCTCGTTGGCCACACACTTCTGTGCCAGGTCAACAACATCCTTCACCAGCTTGGACAGTCCTTCATAAGAACATCTCTGGAGGTACTGGGCAAATGTGATCAGGGTGCTGAAACACAAAGCACATTTGGGAAGAGGGGGTTAAGAAACAGTGGTCAGTTTTTCTGAAGGTACTTCTGGGTTGATGATTCTTTAGATGACTTCAACAGTGCACCATGAAGACCATAGTACTGGTCCTGTATCTTTTCTCACCTCCTTTCTGAAACATGTTTTTAACCTTAATTCCCAAGAAATAAAGTCTTGAGTAATACATTAGGAAGAAAACAGAAAAGATTGTCACCCGAGTGTTCTGCCACTTTTACCAGCATGTTTGTAATTGCCATAAACTAAGCTGGTTTTTGCCATTGTTACAAATTACAATCTTCAGGCTGCCTTCTTTCAGAAGTAGTTACCTTCCTGTCAGGACCCTCTGCCACTCCCAAAACCAGTTTCAAAAGAAAATAATTGAATTGTCTTAGAAAACCTGTCACGGGTTTTGGTTTTTGGGTTTTTTTTTTTTTTTTTTTTTTTTTTTTTGTGGTTTTGATTTTCTTTGTTTCTGTTTTTTTGTTTGTGTGTTGTTTTTTTTTAGTATGTCAGTGCAGCACAGCTCCTCTCCAAACTGTATTACTCATGCCTAATTCTTTTCACACAAGGAACACAAGTTTTCTCTGATGGGCTGCAGGGAGTTGTTCTCCCAGAGAACAAGAAAGTCATCCTGACTTTTGCAGGTCCAGTTTGTAGGCTTTGCATACCAAGAGGAAGAAGACTTAACTCAGTGCCATGCCTCAGTGAGACAGGAGAAACACTTCACCAGCTCATATTGTCTGATTTTCTCTTTCCTGTCCAGTATCAGCAGAGATGGAACACAGTCAGAAAATGCAAGGTGAGCATTGACTTACACTGCCTTAAATGTCTCTTCCTTCAAGTCCTTGTACCGGTGGGCAATCTCACTCTTGTGTTCTGGGAAGACAAACAAAGAGAGCAAAGATTCTGAGTGCCAGGGGCTGTCCTGGAGCCCCAAACCCTACCTTCTGGTCACCTTGGGACAGCTGCTCAGGAATGGTCAGCATCCCCTCAACCTTTAAGCTTAAGGAAGTGATACCATTGCTTTGAGACAGAGCCTGCTGTAAAATCCCAGCCCTGGATCCTCTCCTGGGCAATCTGCACTGCTTTCCCAGGAACTTGAGGCCACCTTCAGCTCTGCTGGCTCATCACCACTCTGGGATTGCTCTGCAAATGCCTCCCTCTTCCTCTCCTTCTTTCTGGAGGAACCCGAGCATGTGCTTTCTAGGATTCTATTACAATATTTTCCTCTGTAAGCACATACTTAATTCCAATATTAAAAATCACTGCTGTAGCTTACTATTAAGGGTTAGCAAATGTGTGTTTTGTGGAACCAACATATGTCTACACAACAAACAAAGGATTGCAGCTGCAGTTTGATTAGAGCAACTCTTAGCAGAATTTTCTCTTTCTGAGCACAAAATTATTAGTTTGACAGCTTTACATTCTTGTTCCATCCAGTGTGTATCATCTGTGCTTTCCATGGGAAGCAGATAAATGCCTTCACTTGGTCCTGATGGCAGTAACACAGGTTGTAGTTACACCTCACTCTGGGTAAGAATTGCCCAAAAGAAGCTGAGGCATTTGGCCACACTAAAGAATGAGCCAGAACGAGGCAATCATTTTGTTCTATAATATCACTCAGGAGCATTTAGAAAATATGAAGTAATTCTTTTTGTTAACAGAATCTGCCTGCCTCAATAAAAAGGGTTCCAGTGCAGAAAATTGTAATTTAAAGGTTTTTTGCTTCTGCTCACTGGCATTTCCCATTAGGTCCTGAAAACTCACTTTTGTTAAATGTCTTTTGCTTCAAAGAAAAATAAAAAGTATCAGGGGAAAGATTTCTAGGACTGCCTGCAGAAATATTTGCTTGACTAATGTCTACAGTTCCACAACACAGGGAGAAATGCCATGAGGAGTTTTCAGTGAGCCTCCTTATAGCCTAGGCTGAGATGTAGATTTTTGACCTATTTGTGTGAAAACCACTGCCTTTAATTGGTGAGGAGGTTGCTTGCCAACTCCCATTCCAAAGACAGCACCTCCAAAAGCACCTTGCATCTGTGCTGTAAAGCAACAGAACCTGAATAACCAACCTCTGCCCATGTTCTGCTCTGATGCTGCAGGGGGCTGTCCCTCAACTTACTCAGACACTTAAACTTTCTGGAGTATTCCACACATTTCCTCACCACTTCTTAATTTAGTTTTTTTTTCTTCAAGTCAACCAATTTTTTTCTGTTCTCTTTGGATCAGGCTTGCAAGAGTTATTTGTGAAATGGCATTTTGTGCCATTTCATTCTGCCAGTAAAGCATTATATTGATCTAACAAAGAGTGCAAAGCCAACAAATCACTCCCTTCTTACCTGTGCCTCGAGCAACTCTTTGCAGATTTCTGGATGCAGCAGAACTAAAGAGAAAAATTAATGAAATTAACGTTACCCACTTCATGGCTGCTGATTATGGCGTGGGCTGAGTTGCTCAGAAATGCTGGGAAGATTGTATGGAAAGCATTTGCTTATATACCCTTTACTATCCGTGCCTGTAAAACATTAACCATAAAGCTGGCATCTCTAGATTGCCATTTGGTCTGAAGAAGATTACAAAATTTGACTGTCCTTGCCAAAAATGAATTTGATATTATTTGTTTTTTATGTGTTACTCTTTTTGTCCTGAAATGGTTGAACCTTCCAGCACCCAAACAGATAAAGTTTTGCGTAAATTTCCTTATCAAATGGCAAACAAGGAGTTCAAGGCATCAGACATAAAAGTCATCAAGTCTAATCCTATAGCTGTGCTTTTTTTTTTTTTTCTTGCTATATTTGTCTAGAAGCAATGCAGGTTGGTATTGTACAGTAACAATTCACCCACGTAGGACTCGGTCCCCATACATGCTTGTAATTAGAGACTTTGAATTTTAAATGAGTTTACAAACATGAAATGTCTCACCTAGACAGACCAGTATAAAAAACATAAATAGAAATAAAATATTAAAAATAAATAAATATATCTATAAAAATGGTAACAACCTACAGTAATGAGCACAAAGATACAAGGGCATGGCATCTCCAGTTCCAATTGGCTTCTGAATTCTGAAAGAAACAGAAGGTGCAAGTGGGGAAGGGGCCATGAGGAATCTGAATCTCATGATTTTTGTAGCTCCAGAGCAGAACAATGTCATGCAGACAACGTGTCTGTGCCAGCAGACTGGAAGTTCCATTTTCACCCTGCATCAGCCTGCATCTGACTGCACATTCTGGGACCTGCACCTAGGGTTACTCCAACAGCCCAGAGGCTGATTTGAGCACCTGGTTTGTTAGGTCCTGCTCTGCTTTTCTGTGGGTGCTGTTAGTCCCCAGGATCCAGAAAGGTGCCAAATTCATCTGTAAACATTGCAAGAGCTGTTGTTTCATAAGTTTTGCAGTTTGCCATTTGTGCTGACATCCTCCCAAGAGGAATCTCTTAATTAAGGACTGCTCTCCTCTTTGAAATTTTGTATTGAGTGGTTGGTAACTTAGGTGAGCAGGCACAGGAAGAGTTGTGAGGTTTGCAAAGATTTAAATGGAAATAATTTTTCCAGAACACTAAGTGAGAAGCTTCAAAAAAACCCACCAGAACCAAACAAGTATAAGGTCGGATCCTTCCTGAGTGCAAAGTGATGTGGTTTCAGAGTGGGAAATACTATGATTTACTTTAATTAATTTCTCTCTGGGGGCTGCATTTCAACCCACAGAACTACTCTCAGTGTCTTCTGGAGACTGTGGTCTGCCTGGATACTCATTGCTTCCAGAAGCAAGTATCTACCTGGCATAGCCTAGAGTGAGATCTGCTAACACCTCCTTAGTCCCTCAGCTTACTTCTTTGAGTCTGGCTTTTTCCTCAAGTGGGCAGTTTTGGCATAAGACTGTATTATTCCCATTGGGAGTAGTGTGAATAATTACATTTTCTGTTTTCTGGACTAGTGAGAAGATAAGTAAAAAAAAAAAAGACTTTGTTTCTGAACTCGAGTGTTTAAACATGCCTTAAATCAAATGACATGTCTAAGCATAAAATATTTGCAGGTAGTTTTCATTCAGAAAAATGTCAAGGCAATGAATCTTGTCTTTCAGAAACACCATTCTGCTCTCTGTGAATAACAACACAAAACTTAGCTGAGTTTACAGAATAGCTTGATACAATGGAACTTGTACTAGCTGCTGCTTTGCAAAAAAGTTTTGCATTTTCCCAAGTCTGCTGCTGATATCTTTCTAGGTGAAAAAAAAGCATTCTTGTTACTGGTTTAAAGGAACGGGGCTCAATTTTGGGAATTAAAAGTTATCTGGAAAACTCTTACATGAAGAACGGTGGGAAAAAGCCAGATTTGCAGGAAAACACCCCAACTCCTTCATAATGTTAGAAATAAGTGTTATTTATGGGTGGCTGTAGCAAAATCCCAACTTTTCTGGGGAATGATGGGAATCCCCCATCAGTCTGGAATTGGCTTTCCTGACCTATGCCTCTGTCAAAGAAGACCATATCACTAAAACATGGATCTCTTTGATCAATCCAGAACCTTCAGAATGGCTGAAGCCCATCTAGCAGTGTTTTTGCTCAGTCCCTTAAATCACTGACGTTTGGCTGTATCAGCACCCTGAGTCTGGAAACTGCTGCATGCATTTTGCATTTGCAGAGAGAGGTGGACTGGTGGGTGCAGGGGCTTACCAATGCTTTCTGATAAAAGAGAAAGGAATGCAGGTAAAAGGAATGCAAGGAGCTAACTCAGCAACCTGACAAATATCCTCTGACCCCAGGAAAGACACCCTAAAAATGGAATATAACTTCCCTACCAACAGCAGCTTGAACCTGTTTCACCCTTTGTATCTTAACAGAGCATTCAGTGAGATGCAAACATACATTGAGGTGTCTTGTTGAGAAGTGCAAAGTAACTGTAAAATGCAGCCAGGTAGAGCACTGCCCAAGTGAAAGTGCTGCAGAAACCTGCCCTAGAACAGCTCTGGAAGGGTTCTGGGGTTGTACCAAAGCAGTCTGCAGAAAACGACAGCTAAGGGCTGGGACAGGGAAGTGTTTTCTGCTACACTGAAATTTAGCACAAGAAAAAGTCTTGCTGTGTAGTGCTGTCTAGAAAGCTCTCTGGAATTTTCCCCTGCAGCATTGTGCAGTGTTAGCAAGAACACTACAGGTCCCCTAGAGTTAATATGTAAGTTGGTAATACAGGGTCCATGTTTATTTCCAGATATCTTCTGTTGTCTGTCCTGTACTTCATGCCAACATTTCATATAACTGCTGAGAGAGAGAGCTCAACTCCAGTGCTGGTATTTGTTTAACAATATTTAATATTATACTGAGCTTCCTCTTACTCAATTCTTCCATACTGTGCTAAGTACACTTCCAGCCAAGTTGCCCTGGCACTACAGAAAGGAAGATATCAATTGCATTTCAATTTAATGCATTTTCACACACATTTCTGTGCAAAGTTACAGATAGCAACCAGTCTTGTTTCACATGTGGGGGACCAAAGGACTGTAATTCCAAGACTTGGGGAAAAAAAGAGGCATAATTTCCAGGTATTCCTTCATACTATGCTGTGCAAACTCGGGCCCTGTCTGGAGAAAGACTTCCAGGGGCAGCTACTCACCCAGCTCCTGCCTGCACACAGCCAGGCTGACTTGGTGCTCTGGGCTCTCCTAGGCTGGACAGAAAGTACTAAGGACAAAGAGATGTTGCCTGCAGGAGAGCCAGAAGCTCTCAAGGAATTTCTGAGCCATGAAATCTGCACTAACCCCTTCTTCATCAGAAAAAACCTCCTCGTTCAACTCCATATTCAGGTGGTTTGCACTTGAAGGAGATTGCAGGAGAGTGGAAAGCATTCAGAAATTGAAAGGAAAGCAATTTGTATTTAACTGGAATGAATGTTCCTACTGAAAATTGTACTTATGTGGAACAACATGTCCTAAAACTGCGTGTGACTTAAGGATAACAAATTTGATATATCATACAAACAGCTGCCAGAGCACTTCTGCAAAGTAAGTCCTTTTCTAAGTGATCTCTCAAAAAACAAAGATTATTAGTAACCCTCTCTTTTTGTGGCTCTCCATTTTATTTACTGCTGCTTCCTCTTTGTTTGTGTGAATGGACTGAGACATAAACTAAATCTTGAGACACAGAAGTGCCAGGACCACAATTACTGCCAGTAACCACAGTTTGTTTTGGGAGGTGGTTTTGCTCTTTGTTTTGCTTTGGCTTGGTCTGTATCTGGTGATAATGTGAAGGAGGGCAGCCAAAGACTTAAACTGAAAAGCAGCCTTCTGCCAAAGCAGATGGAATCAAACCAGCAAGAAGAATGCCAGTTCTCCTCTCTCTACAGGTGGAGGTGAGATGGCACTGGAAAAAGTGTCACCATCTCCTCTGCCCAGTCCTGTGCCTACAGAGATGTGGCTTAGCTGGTTTTCCTGTTGTTGTTGTTATTGTTTTCTATTGGCCAGTAGCTCATTTAAAAAATAAGTGTAATTATCAGCATAGTTCTAAACAAATATCTGTAGTTCTGGACACATGGTCAGGTAGCAATCTTTCCTTGCTCTGGTGCATTATGTTTGCTGTTCTTACCACTGAGGTTTGGCTCCAATGCAAAACATGTCAAATATCTCCACGAGATACATGCCTTTTATTTGAACTCCTGGATACAACATGAGCAAAAAGGTGATCTGATGAGCAGCCATGAGCATGGAAAGGATTTGATCACTGTAGCAGAACAGGCAGAGCCCTGCTAAGGTGTAGCTACAGCATTCCATGACAGGACATAGCTCCTGGGCACACACCCAGTTCTGACACCAACCCCTTCATCTGGGGTGATCAGCCCACATCCTGGTATTGAACCTTACTGCCTGTCTTGTGTTCCACATCCTGTACAGTTGATCCCTAGGACATGCCACCAGCCCTACCAATCTGTCCCATGAAACCCACAGCCTGGTGGTGCAGCTGTTCACCTGTCAAGTAACAGTTGCCACCCTCATCCTTTGGCAGCAAGCACAAGAAGGGCTTTGCCTTCTGAAGCAATTCCTCACTGATTGTATGCAGCTCCTACTGACTCCTCTAGAATGCATTCAAGTGCTTTAATCCACCCAAATATCCAGCCCTCAATGTTTTGTGAGGGCTCTCAGCTGGCAAGTCCTCTGACTTCCTGGAATTAGTCTCTTTTTTTCCATCTTTCCATGGGGTTTTGTTTCTGTCAATACAAGTAGGTAACGTGCAAAGCAGATGAGGAATTGGCCTGCTCATTTTACCCATTTCTGGATGTAAGTTCCCTCAAAAACCCCATCAGAGTGACTTCTGGTCCAAGTGAAGTGCACATCTAATTACAGAGTAGATGTAGCCAAGAATTATCTTTGGTGCAGCACTACTCAGCTCATCAAGTCCTTATCAGGAAGAACCCTTTGCTTCAGGATTTTTGTTATTGATTTTCTTTGATATCTGGAATTCAAATTGTTGTGGTGGTGTGACTGATGTTTGTTTCATGATCCAACTGTCAGGGGAGATCTTTTTTCTTCCTCTTACATAATTTTCGGGAGGCCTTTGGAATCCAGCACGTTCACTTGTGCCCTAGAAACATTTTGGCATTCAGTTTCCAGTTTCCATGCTGCTGCCTGAGCTCTGCAGCCTCTCTTCTTCTGAGTGTTCTGGTCCAGCTATTTTTTCTGGTTTGTATCCTGCTGATGTATCTCCACAGAGCCTCACACTCTCAGTGGCTGCTTCCCCTCTTCTTTAAGGTGCCATTTAAAAACCACTGTCACAGATGATATATATGGAACTGTCTCCATTTCATTAGTGTGGGGCTTTTCCAGAGGCACACAACACGGATTTTGTTTAAACTCTCTTTATTTCCTACCAGTCTTGATGTATTTTTCATGTTTGATAAACTGCTGTTAAATCTGTTCTACTTATGTTTAGCTGTGACCTACTTCATGTCTTTCTAATGATTCTCACAAATCTGCTCAAAGTTCTCTGGAAATCCTCACCAACAGCCTCTGTATCCTTCCAGTCTGTCTCTGTTGTGGCTGTTTTGTTTCTGATAGCTAATAAATGGCATTTGAGCTCTAAGAAATTGTTGGTGGCACTGTGCCTGGAAAAATGCAAGTGCAGACAACTGTACCCTGATGATCTTGGGCAGTGTAGCAAAAGCTTTCAGTGAGCACAGTTCAGTTGAGAGCCAAAGCTGAAAGCTTTTGTTTGGCAGGAGATTGTTAATATTTCTTTCCTAGGCTTGACATAGTTGAGGTTTAGAATGAGAGACTGAAAACTCTTGAGGAACAGAAGGAAATGTTTGGAGGTTGTTTTGTTTTGAGTTCCTTTAAGGCATTTATCTGCAACCTTGAATCTACAGAGAACCTGGCTACTAACCCTTTTGTAAGAGTGAGCAGGTGTATGTGATAAATTCAGAAGAACAGCATGTTGAGAATGAGCTCAGGATTCTGCTCTCCACTTCAAGTACTTCAGAAGTTCAAAAAAATTGCTTTTTGTCTGGTGGTGCTTCAGGACTTCTGGAAAACTTCTGAGTTTTTCCCCAGACTCTCCTGTTCTGCAGTTGACACACCCAGATATTACAGCATCACTGACAGCCTTTGCCCCTTGGAACTGCTGACACTCTTATTTTATCCTCTTTTTCATTTAGTTTCATTGTAAACCTACAGTTTTCCCAGTCTGGCCTAAGAACTGCAGAGGTGATAAATATTTTCCCTTTCATGTCCATCTCCATAGAAACAGGTTCTGCTTTACTGCTTTAACTGTTCTCTGACTTTGCTGGTTTTTCTGTCAGGGCCTCTGGATTTCTTTTCTGTTGGTTTGTTTCTTGGGAAGACACTGGTTTCTCTATTTGAGACAACCTGTAAATGTTAAAGCATTAAGAAGAAAAAGAGTGATCCTGTTCTCACTCTTTTCTCTATTTCTGGGTAAGCAATTTTTGAAGCTGAAGCTCTCACAACTTTTAAAACTGGAAAGTTATTTTTCACCTCAAATACTACTGCCTTCAGAAGTTCTTTAGCTAAGAATCATGGCCTGAATTGGTACCTTAACAGGAGGACAGTAGTTTATAGAGCCAAGAGGAGGAATGTTTACAATGCAAAAGAGATAAATGTGTAGGGAAGAATCCTCTCAGTCCTGGAGGTACTGACAAAGGCCAAGCACTGCTGTGTTCAGAAGTCCTGCTCCTTTCAACCTCCTGTCAGAACCCAGGTTTTCAGTTTCCACAAAGCCAGTCTGTGGCTAGAGGGAGGACTCACCTCCTGACATCCCAGCAGGGAACTCTGAAGCAGAGATGTCAAGATGAAGAAATGGGGTGCAGAGCCCTGCAGCCTGCCAAGCAGGGCTGCTCCAGCTGGGACTGAGCCTGTTCCATTCTTTCAAAGCAGGCAGGTTCAGACTTTCTGAAAGGCAGCATGGTCATTTACTCACTGACATAACAGATCATCTGCATATGATTCTGCTACAATGAATTTCAAGGCTCTGTAAATTAAATGCTCTCTGTCCCCACAGGTGAAATCCAGAAAAGACAGTGAAATATTTCAACATTTTTGTCTTCGCCTCAGAAGCAAAGTTCAATTAGTGAAACCTGAGCATATGTACTTACCTGTCTGAGAAAATCAGTTGTGTTTAGCAGCTAAAAGCTCTTCAAGCAGCATTTAAACAGACACCAGGTTATGGTGTTGGTCAAGGGTTGGACTGGATGATCTTGGAGGTGTCTTCCAACCTAAACCTATGATTCTGTGATTTATTAGGTGATCCCTTGCTTGTAGCTCCAGGTCCAGTACTACCTTAAATGTGACTCAAACTGGCAGTGATACTACCCAGTGACAGGCATGGGTAGGAATATAATGACCTCTTAGAAGAGAATTCAATTAGCAGCAGCAGCAACAAAATGTTGTCTGCCCACTGCCAGTTTCCATCCTATGTTCTCCCTTACCTGTATTTGTTACAGCACAGCATGGAGCAGGGAAACCTGGGACTCCCAATGCTAAGGAAGTGACTAAAGCATAGTATGAAACTGAGAAAACATTGCTTGTGTTGTTACCTACTTTGGGTTTTTTTTTCTTCAGAGTAGTGCTTGTAAACTCAGATTTTCCAAAGAGATGAGTGATTTGGGGTACCTAATTTGAGAGCCTTCAGCAGACCTGATTTTACAAGACAGGTTCCTCAGTGCCTTCAAAGAATGAGAAAAATTTCAGCTGACACCAAGAAATGTGATTAAGCTTAGCAGAGCTCCATATGGTTCATGCAGGTCTCAAAAATAAATAATGAAAACATCAGTCCCAGACAGTCAAAGGAATTAAAAAGAGGCAGCAGGTAGATCTGTGGCTTTGCAAAGTTTGAACTGCTGTTGGTTCATGATTTTTTTAATCTGAATGCTAGCCAGAGAGTCCTTCTCAAGTCATGAAAAGAAAAATTAACAAACTCTTTGCCCACAAAGCTTTTAGTGTTGTCTTTTGGATCAATTGGCCAGTGGCCACAGTCGCTAGGCCATTCCTCTGCCCTGCCCTTCAACCCCATGCTGAGTCCTTGACATCTGCTTTCTGTTCAAATGCCCTTTATTCCAACACAGCATTGCCAGGCAAGCATATTCTATCTGTTGGTCTCAATAATAACCTGTGAAGATAAATTATAAGAATGATTTTAGAATTGCCCTTCCCTGGCTCCTGCATTTTTAACCGAATTTAGATTCCTGACTTTTCTCCATGACTCCAAGTGCTGGAAACAATTGGCTACAAAACGGGCATTAGAGCTACTCCCACTGCAAGGAGCCTCCCACTTCAGGTCACTGCAGATCCAGTCAACGCAGCCATGGAGGGAAGGGTGTGTGTCATCTAACCAAGAGGAGGTGCTTGATTTACAGAGAATCCTGCCCTGTGTCCCTCACAGTAACAGAGGAGGTGTCCTTGTCCCTGTTCTCAGCCACCCAGACATATTACCTGGTTTATATGGTGCAGCTCCTTCCTCTCTCTGTCTGAGTAAGTGTTCTCCCTGCCAGGGGTGCCTAAGGCTGCCAGATTCCTGACTCCCTGCAGGTTTGTTAAAGCCAGTCTGGTTCTATAGGAAATATAACTTTGGATTTCATGAAAGTTTAGCAGAGCTCTGATGTTTCCAGTGAAATCTTTCCGATTCAACTACTTGACATTTTATGTGAAAACTGTAATAAATAGGTAGACTTTATGTCCTAATGGTTGCTTGATGAAAACTGTCACCAGCACATCTTTGGTTCTACCAAAACCAACAGGAAAACTCCCAACAGGAGCCTGAGGTAGGGCAGCACTGAATCCACAGGAAATTACCCTTCTGAACGCATTTGTTGTCCCAGGGATGGTGTTTTGTGATCTGCCACCAAAGCAGTTCAAAAAAGAGTGAATGTGTAAAATGTTCACACCTTTCAAATCACAAACTGCTGCTAATCTGCTAACCCTGACCTCTACACAATAAACATTCAAAACAAAGCACCAAATTACACCACTGCTGCCCTAGAACCAGCAGGATGCACAGTCCTCCAAGCAGGAGTGACAGAGTCCAGCCACTATGCCTGACCTTGGTGTCTCTTCTCAGAGACCAGGACTGGCTGTTTGAGAAACTTAGCCTTAGAGTGTGGTTGTTTTTTCTCTTCAGGCTTCTAGGAATGTGCAGATTCAACTATCAGTCCTCTGGACACTCTCAGACACATAAGCCTCCACCCCCTCCACATCTTCCAAGCTGCAAATACAAGTCTGAGTGTTGAATTTATCCTGCCAGTCATAAGGAGTCTGACTGATGAGTACTTATGTCATTTTATCTTGCCACCCACCAAAGGAAAACTTTATGATCAAGCTGGTCATAAAACTCAGTACAGAACAATGTAGCACTGGAATGAAAAATTAATGTGTGGAGAAGGTGAAATTTAAGCTGGGCTTGCCAAGGAATTTCTATGTAGTTTTGTTTTTGGGTTTTTTTCCCCAAAGAAAAAGATTGCTGTATTTGATTCCTGCTTCTCAAGCAGGCAATCTATCTGCTCCTACTTTTGGAAGAAAAATCAAGTACTCCCTTCCTCCTTTTAGCATTTAACTGCACTGTAAGTTGGGTAAAGACAGATGTAAATGATAAAACCAGTGACTCC
Source organism: Heliangelus exortis (assembly GCF_036169615.1). Lineage (NCBI taxonomy): Eukaryota > Metazoa > Chordata > Aves > Apodiformes > Trochilidae > Heliangelus > Heliangelus exortis. Next base: position 43,286,196 of record NC_092425.1, on the reverse strand, counting down.
AGTCTGTTGGGCAGTGATACTGCCTGAGGAGCTATTTGAGAACCCAGCAAGGTTAGAATGAACAGCACAAACCCCTTTTATTTTCCAGAAGCAGGTGCAGTTACCAGTGGGATGCTGTGCTTCATGCAACAGCTCTTACCAGGCCTTGGGTTTGGGAAGTAGAGGTTTGGTTTATAAAAATGAAGACAGATATTGCAGTTTGGGTCTTTCCATATGGACTTGAGGCACTCTCTACAGTATTCTAAAGAAGTTATTTCACCCCAGACCACACACACATTTTTAGTCTGGTTGGCAGAAGAGCAGGAAATGTCCATGTCACCCAGAGAAGAATTAACAGGGGTTTAATTACCTCCTGCTTGTGGCCATGCAACCCAGTCAAGACTGCAGGTGCAGACTGGTGCTGCTGCAATGGGCTGTGGGAGAAGCACAGCCTGGGAGCAGCTCTGGCCTAAGTGCAGAGGGCAGAAGTGTGGCAGGAAAAAGCAGGCCTAGCTCAGGGTGTGCTGGGGTTATTCTAAACCTGATGTTCAAGCATAATCCTTTCCTGAAAGAGAGCTCTGGAGAGGAAGCCCCTTTGTGCATTTTTTAAGAGCTACTCTGGGTCAGCATGCAGCCTTTCCCCGGCCCTCAGGCAGGAGCACCATGCCACCTACTGCCAAGAGAACTCCTGCACAGGGGAGCCACGGACCTCAGTGCTGAGAAAAAGAAGGCTGAGCCTCTGCATCAGAACCCATAAACGAGAACAAAATTTCAGTTTCAAGGTGATTTCAGCACCCACCCACCAGACATCTATAGGTCCACATGTATTCTGACTTCCTGCAGCCATCTTTTCAGGTAATGTCCTCTGGTACTTGCCCAGTGAGAACTGTAACTGATTCATCTTCTTGAAAGAGAAAATGAAAATTCACCCAGACAGCATGGTGAAATGCTTGCTGGAAAGCACACTCATTCAGGGACACCAAGCTACTCAAGGCAGCACTTAACTTTGTCATTAGCTGCAGTAAAGTCAATGTCTCTACTAGAAAAAAAATCCCTGTTTAGCCTGCTGGAATTAAATAGGAAAAAAAAATCACTTTATATATTTACTATTGAATGGGGAAAAGAAGAAATATTTTTAGGACATTTATGTCTAAGACTCAAAAGCTTTAGTAAAATTTAATTTCCAGAATGTTGGGAAGAGTAAGAATTTGTCATTCATGGCCCTGGGTTCTGACCAGTGCAGCTGAAGATGGATTGCCAGCTTGTAGCTCCATCTGCTGTGTCAAACTGAAACAACAGAAAGATTGATCTTCCCTTTTTTTTAGAAAAACTGTATCCTGACTTCCCCCTGGAACAGGAGGTCAGGAATCAGCAGAATATAACTGCTGAAAAGAAATGCACTGAAGCAAAGACAAAATGGCAAATGGCATTAGCAGTCAGCAGAACAGCATGCAGGGAGTGAGGCTGGGGAGGTTCTGGTTGGAAAACCATTGGCTTGGGGGGGTTGGATGTGTGGGTTGGATGTGTTAGATCAGTTCAGACAGTTGAAGGCTTCTAGACAGTTTTTCTAGTTGTCATTTGAATTCTGCAAAAAATGTTTTTCTTCCACTTTACAAACCTTCTTGAGATAGCTCAGGAATTCCTCACATTGCCTTCTCTGAAACCAAGATCTTTAGGAAGTTTTACACAGATTCTCACCCCCTTCCTTGTCCAGAGATAAACCAGCCTTGTAGGATAAATATTTTTCTGGGCACACTTCATATGAAGGTAGAAAAACAAGAGCTGGAGCCTTGTTGTTCTGCATGCCAGTGGAAGGCTGCTTGCACTAAGGGCTCCTGAGCTGTACAAAGGGAAGCAATTTCAAGGACTAATTTCAGAACTAATCAATTGTTTACTTAAAAAGTGGTTACTATAGAAATTATCGTTATGAACTGGCAGAGCTCAAGCAAAACACAAACTGTAAGAAATGTTTAACCTTCTAGCTCATTCTTCTGTAGCCCACAGTGGATGCTACCATTAGATGACAGAAAGAAAAAAAACAACCCAAACCCCAAGACATTACTTGACAAGTGAACTTTCCTGTTCAAATACAGGTGGTTTTTGGGCTTGTGAAGGTGTCTCAGTCACCACTTTGGATTACAGATCCATTACACATACAACACAAAAAAGCTTCTCTTTATCTTACAACTTGTCTTGCTTTTATTTTATTTTTGTATTCCACAGCACTTGAAAAGAATCAGAAAGAAATCCAGGCTATCATCCAGATGCTCTCTGCCTCAACCTTCCATGGTACTTTTTTTTGTACTCAGAGGGCAAACATTTTGAAGTATGTGAAGCAAATCAGGAACCTGAAATTTACCTTCAAAAACCCTCTCTGCATGTAAAAATGCAAGTCTCACAAAGCACTGGTAAGTTTTAGGATTCCAAGTACTTAAGCCACTTCTTAAATAAGATACAGACTCCCAAAGTACTAAAGATATTGTGGAATAAACATCTTTCTACCTTGACACTTCAGGCCATCTGTTAGCTCATCATCCCTGGGGAATGCTCTTGTTCAGCTCTGGAGCTGTCTGCACTGTCTGTACCTTCTTCAGTCATGAGGCCAGGCCAGGTGAGATGCTCAGGAAAACTGCTGTGATGGAGAAATACAGGTATTTAAACAATGGAATTTAGAGTAAATCCCAACACTGAATAAAAACAAGTTTTAATCATTCTTTTCCATGTGTAATTTACTGTTACTAAAACTGAGTGTTTCAGACAAGTCTTAAACTATGTGCCACAGAACCCCTCTGAGAGCAGGGACATTTCTGCACTTTTCCTGCTTTCTCCTTTTGACTCAATCAGCAGTAGCTGTATAATTGCTGAACAACCTCAACAGAATTATTTTAAATAATTATTCATAATTTTTAAAATAATTCATAATGGTCTAATTTTAGTTTATCTTCTCTTTAATTTCAAATGGGTCTTTTTTTTTTTTTTTTTTTTTTTTTTTTTTTGAGATACCACTGTGCACCAGGAGTACAAATCAGTCCTTCTGGCAGGTGTGGGGAAGGAATGTAATAATTTCAGGCCCACAATTCCCAGAATGGTGTGAATAAAAACATTGCAGCACATATAGAAGCTGCAACAGCTGCAAAACTCTGTGCATCTCAGTTGAATTAATGAAGGTATCCAATAATGCAGTGATTCAGAGGTGCCATTTCAGTGCATTTCCAGCAAGTTATTGAAGCTGAAAACTCAAATTACTTCATCTTTGCACATGGTGAAGGAGATACCTTATTCTACCCTTTTTTCTTTCCATCTCTCAACTGATAATTTCAGAAGTTCTAATTGTCACTGGGGAGCTCCTAGGGTGAAAAAACCCCAGAGAAATAACCTTCTGAACTGCATGGGTTTGGGACAGCTGGTGCCACGGGCTCAGAGCACTCTGATTTAGCTGACACAGGAGGGAGAAGGTGCAGAGGTAAGAGCAGGGCAGGTGGAGGCAAAAGTCCCTCAAAGTATTCACTGGATTCAAACCCCAGGGTTTCCCACTGTTCATGTTGAGTGTTTGATCAATAACTGGAAGGGAACTCATTATTCTTCTCAAGATTCCCTGCAGCTTTAGGCTACAAGAGAACCAAAGTTAGCCAACCTCCCAGCCTCAGACAAGGAGAAGTGTTTGTTAGGTAGGGCTGTGCTGACTTCCCATGGCTAAGTAACCCCATGCCTTGGAGCCCTCTGAAGAGAAACACTTTTGGGTTACACACCCCCGTGGGAACCAGGACACCAAAGAAATTATCTCAATCATTTACTCTTTCATTAGAAACCCATGAGGATTATTCACATTTTATTTTGGGTTTCTAAAAGATAAAGGTGTGTTGTGCAAGCTGGGGATGTTTCCTGCCTGCCTGAGGTGAGGACTGGTTAGCAGTGTTTGCCCAGACAAAACCAAGGCTCAGAACCCAGTGAATCTGCCCCAAAGTGCTCTGAGGAACACAAGAGCTTTTATTGCAGCTGCACTCAGCAAAGACCCCATCCAGCTAGGAAGAGTGGGAGCAGGGATCAAGTGCATGTGCTGAACACTGGAGGCAAAGGACTGGCTGGGAGAGGAGAGGGGGGGAGAGGAGAGGGAGGAACTCTGATCAGAGCAGAGGTCACCACTGCAAACACCTGAGCAAACAGCCTGAGGGGCTGTGCTGGCAAGAGGGGTTTGTAACCACCCCCTCTGACACAGGGCTCAGGATAAAACCAGTGATAAAAAGTAGGGTTGCTTTCATCACCAACAAACCCCCCTGGGACCCTTCCCCTGCCTCACAGCTGACATGGGCACCTGAAACTGTGCAGCTGCTGAGGGTGGGGATTAAACCCCAGCTCTGCACCACAACTGAGCAACCAGCTCCAGCAGGGCCTGACCCCCAGCTGCCACCTCCCAACCTGCAGCAAGGGACCTGCAGGGCAGCTCAAAGGGCACCATCCAGCCCTGCAGTGCCCCTCCTCACCCCAGCAGGGGAGGCTGGAGCCTTCAGACAGCCTGGGGGACAGCCCGAGACACCTGAGGCCTGTTTTGTGTAGAGGGCTCAGTTGCCTCTGGGACCAAAGCATGGAGAGCAGGCTCTGCCAGCAGAAAAACTGACAGCATTTCCACCGGGGAGCTCGGGTGGGGAGGCTGAGGTTACCCACACCCACTTATAATTCTGTTTTCTGCCTGCTGGCTCCATTTTGTGCTTTTATTTCACTGTAGATCAGTGGAAATCAATGTATGGGACAGGAGAGGACAAAATCATTGTTCTCATGGATCTGCTGTCACAGGTCTTGCAGCACCTTCAGCTTTCTGTGCAGACACACCAGGAAGCAGTAAGCTGGGGAGGTGGAACACTGTTTGTTCCTCTGTATGACACCAGCCAGAGGTGTTTATAAATGTGTGGTTCAGTTTAGGCCTTGTACCTGAAGATGAGAGGTGAAGAAGTGCAGTGACAGCCCTGGAACTGAGGGGTGCTGCTCCCACTCCTGCAGCCCTTTTGTTCAGCACAGAGGCAGAGGAGGGGTTGGATGGGATGTCAGGGACATGGGGACCTGCGTGGGACACTGTGTAGGCTTGTTCCCAGGATGGGCATTAGCTCTTTTTACAGGCAATGTTGCACGGCAGAGGGGCTGCAGGCTCTTTCCAACAGAATCCAAGACAAAAGACAACACTTAAAGAGTAATCAAGTAACAAGCTCTTTGCATTCCTTTAAGCTATGAGTGGAACAGACACCACTGGTTTGAAACACCCTTTCCCCTGAGGTACCAGCACAAGCATTTCCCCTGATGATTTCCATCAGGTCTGGGGGGGAAAAAAAAAAAAAACAAAAAAAACCCCAACCAAAACCGAAAAGCCCATTCCTTTACTGGGGATGTATCCAGCTCAACGGGGTGCTGAGACATCCCATAACCAATAAGGTCATAAGGGTTGGGCCTGATGGCCCTTGAGGTATCAACTGCCTCTGTTTAACTGCCACAGGCTCCTGTTACTGCCAGACCCCACCTGCATTCATGAAGGTGACGGCTTGTGTCAAACCCAACCCAACCCAACCCACCCGAACCAAGAGCTGAGTATCAATGCCTGAAGTCAGTGTTGGGGATGAAACTCCGGGGTCCTGCGGGGGGAAATGGCCTTTGGTGTCAGTTAATGGGTACATGTAAAGCTTGTGCTCAAACGGACACAGGCATTTTGACGTTTTCTGCTTTTTTTGGGAACACTCCACCAGCTTTCTATTGAAGCAGTGCTGGGGGGGCGGGCGGTGCCCGGGGAGCACGCACTGCACGCGGCCTGTCCGTGAAACCCGCACCGGCGGCGCCGGCCGAGGCCTGGGCCCTGCGTTCGCCATTTCCTGAGGAGGTTCAGCTCCTGCTGCCCCCGCTCCCGCAGACGGAGGGACGGACACAGGGGCAGGGGGACGCGGGGACGCGGGCACAGCGCGGCCCGCACGTGCCGAGCCGTTCCGGACAGCCCGGTGCGCGACGCGGGCCCCGCTTACCGCGCGGCGTCTGACGAGGTGAGGCGGGCAACCGCCACCCCAGCGGCCTGGCCTGGCCCCGCCGCACCGCCCTCTGCTCTTCTCTCCTCTGCTCTCCCCGCCGCCTCCCCTCGCCGTTTCCCCGGGGCCGGAGCCGCCATTCCCGCGGGGTCGCGGGGCGGGGCGCTGAGGTGAGCTGAGGAGAGGGGCGCGGCGGCGGGGGATGACGCGGAGGCCGCTTCCGTCGCGTGTGCGGTGACGCGCGGGGCACGGCGGGGGTCGCCGCCAGGAGGGATCCGCGGCGGAGCGGAGCGGGCGGCGGGGAGGGGCGGGGCGGGGGCGCGCGGCCGAGCCCGAGCGAGGCGGGAGGGGGCGCGAGGGGGGCGCGAGGCGGCGGCGGGAGCGTCGCGAGGCGAACGGCGGCGGCGAACGGCGGCGGCGAACGGCGGCGGCCACAGATATCGCGAGAGGTGTCGCGGCGCCGGCGGTAGAGGTGACCGAGACAGCGGCGGCCCCGGGTGCCTCCTCCTCCTCCGCTTCCCTCCGCACCGGGCGCGGGCGGATCGGCGGCCATGGAGAAGGCGGACAGCGAGGCGGCGGCGGCGGTGACGGCGGAGGGAGGCGGTGAGGGCGGCGAGGCCGGGAGCGCCACAGCGGGGCCCGGGCCCCCGGAGGGGCTGAACGGCGGCGCCGGTACCGGAGGAGGGGAAGGAGGAGAAGGAGGAGCGGCGGCGGCGGCCCCGCGGGGGCTGGTGCGGGTGTGCGATCTGCTGCTGAAGAAGAAGGCGGCGCCGGGCAAGGCGAAGCGGAGCGGGCGGGCGGGCCGGGCGGCCAGCAGCAGCGAGAGCGGCGGCGGCGGCAGCGAGAGCAGCAACAACGGCAGCGAGGAGGAGGAGGACGAGGAGGAAGAAGAGGACGAGGAGGAAGAGGAAGAAGAGGAGGTCTCTGAGGTACGGGGGGACGGGACGGGACGGGACGGGGAGGGGGGGAAGGCCCCGGTGGCGGCGGGGGTTGCCCTACTGCTCCGGTTTCATAATCCCGCCCCGCTCCCGCCGGGGCCCCGCAGGAAGGGGGCAGCACCGTGCCGGGCGAGCCGGGCGCCTCGTGGCCGGGCCGGACCGGCACCTCGGGCCCCGGGGCTTGACCGGGCCTGGCGGCAGCCACCCCCCCCCTCTGCAGCACCCGGCCCCGGGGGGCTGGGCTGGGGGTCGGCGGGTTCGGTCCGCGGTGCCGGGCAGGTGCGGGTGGTGCCGAGCGGGGCGAGGCGGCCCCGGTGTTGTGTCAACACGTGCAATCCGGATCGGAGCCGGGAAAACGGGAGGGGGGTGGTGGTGGTGGTGCCGGCAGCCCCGGGCCGAGGCTGTGGCGGTTGGGCCCGAACCCCGTGTGCCCGGTTGAACGGCACCTCCAGGATCGGCTGTCCCAGCTCCTCCCGGGGGGAACGGGGCTGGCTGGGAGCGGGGCTGAGGGCTCCCCGGGGCCTTGAGGAGCAGGGCCCGAACCGGCGGCCACAGCAGAGGCTGCCGCAGGGCCCCGGCCTCTGGGCTCCGGGCCGACACCTTCCCTGACCCACCGACTCCATGTCAGGTTGAGAGGAGCCCGGGAGGCTCCCGAGTTCCCTCCCCTCTGCTGTGAGGTGTTCCCAGGTAGGTACGGCTGGAAAGGCCGGGCAGGACAGGGAGCCCCGTCCTGGTATGCACAGACACAGAGCTGCTCCGCTGGGTGGTCTCAGTGCTCACAGCTTCTAAGCTGAGTGTTCTCTTCTGCTTTTTTTTTTTATTTTATTTTTCGACAGCGTTCTCAAAAAAAAGTCCACGTCAAGTGTGTAAGCTTTTCTGTGAACTCCGTTTCTGAGCAGTAGTTTATCTTTTAAGTGGTATATCTGCTTTTGTGTCAGAATTAAAACGAGCAGGAAGAAAGGGAAGGAAGAGTGATAGGTTTAAGGAAGGGCTGGGCTAAGATGGTGATAGGTTTTTCCCTGTTAAGCACTCTGTGTTTTGTTTCTGTGGAAGCTGATACAAAAAGCACTTTACCCAACTTCTGTGAGATAAATTGCACCCGAGGAATGTGTCTCAATTAAGTTATGCCTGGCATTTTGTTCCTAGAAGTGTTTATTTTTAGGGAAGTATCATCAGGTAGGTGGAAGGTTTTGAGGTGTAAAACTTGTGAGCTGGGCAGCCGAGGTGATGTGCTGACCCTGGAACAGTCTGTGGGGCTTTGGTGTGGTGGTGTGTGGTGACTTGGCAGGTGCATCTGTTGATGGTTGAGCACTGGGACTGGTCCTGTGTGACAGCAGCCTTCAGCAGGGCTCCTGGGAGACTTACTGGGAAAATCATGAGCAGATGAATTTACTGCTTGGCAGGAGCAACCAAGGAGTGTGTGCAGTCCTGGGGGAGTGAGGCTTTGCTTGCACACCGTGCCCTGCATAGCCATAGGTACCTCTTGGGTTTGCTTTGAGACCTGCAGAGAGAGAAAAAAGCAAGTGGATGTTAAACTGTTGTGAGGCAGCAGAAGAACACTTGGCTTTTTTTTTTGGCAGCATGATGTGTTGTAGAGACCAATAGCTGGCAAGGAGGTTTTGGCATCTGGAAACTTCCCCGATGTTTTCATCTTATTTTCATAGTAAGTGAAGGCTTTCTCAGGCTGGGTGGTCTGGGATTGAATATTAAGTTTATTACGTCCATACATTTTGGCACGTGTCAGCTTCATTTATAATAATTATTTGCCTTGATCATTCAGATTGCTTGCAAAAAAACCTGTTCTAGCCTTTCTGCCCTGACTTGGAGCGATGCAGCTTAGTTTGAACTCACACAGCTGAAATCACAGTTTTTAGGAATGTGAGCATGAGGATGGCCTGATTAATGGAGCAGAGGGTCTGACTTCAAAGTGGTTGCCAGCAGCTCCTGGGAAGGAAATGTGTTTTGAGTGTTCTCAGCCAAAGGGAGTTTTCCTTTTCTGAAAGCAACCTGATGTTTAATTTCAGCTTTAAAAGCTTAAAAGAAAAAAAACAACACAAGGCTTTGTGTTTTTGCTGCTTGATTTTTATTGGTTTGGGGTTTTAAATTTGTTTTTTTTTAGTTCAGACTTCCCTAGGTGTGCATAGCTCGTCTGGCTTTCAGTGCTTGGATTGTGGTCTTCTGACCAGTGGCAGTCTGAAAGGCACATAAAATGAAAAATACAAAGGAATCTGACTTTATGGTTTTGCTATAAATGGAAACTATTGTGGAAACACTGCATAAGATGGTGTTCCCTCTCAACCACTCAGTTCATCATCTTTGTAAACTTAAGACAGTTTGTCTTAGGCTATTTTTTGCCCTTCTCATGCTTAATACATTAAGACTTCTCTAATCTCTGTAGCAAAGTACTTCTAGATGTGACTACTAAAGAAACAGCTTCTAAAAACCAGGAGTACAGTAGCAACAAGTCAAAGGAGTTACAATCAGAGACCTGACAGATAGACAAAAACCCCATGAGTGAAAAGATGTTGTTTGGTGCAGTAGTTGCTGAGGTGATGGAATGGAATAAAATGTTCTGATCAGATGTTTTCATCTGCCTGTTTCTGAACTCAGCTCTCAGCATGGCAGCATGGGCACTGGATTGGGCTTTGGGAGAAGCTGGACTGAAATTTCATTCCAGTGACTCGATGAGCTCTTCCTGCAGTGTTCCTGGCAACCTCCAAGGTTGCCTGTGGCAATTGCAGCAAAGTGCTGCTGCCCCAGACCCCCGATGCTGTAAGTAATGTGATCCAGTATTGTCTGTGAATGGCAAGCTGTCTTTGCCCCAGCCATCAGCTCAGGAAAAATCCAGCAGCTCTGTTCAGTAGAGAGGAGAAGGGATGTTCAGGTAAGGGACAAATGCCAGTAGCAGCTCCCTGCTGGGGGACCTCAGCCTCTGTGCTTCCTGGCAGTGCTCTCCTTAGTTCCTGACCCATCAGGTCCAGCCAGCACAGCTCTTTGGGTTCCTGAGGGGCCAGCAGTCTCCAGAGCTGCTGAAGGAGCTGGCTAGGACTGCAGTGCCACTGCCTGCAGGCAAAAACTGGGGAGGTGCAGTGACACATGTGGAAAACTCAATCAGTTGACATGCCAGATGTTTAAGGGTGAGGTGAAGGTGCATCTCTTCTCCATCAGCGTTGGGAGAGTGAGGAGGGACACTGGTGAAGATGATGATATTCTTGGGCCAGTCTGTTCACTGGATCCCTAATGGGGATTTCAGCTTTTCCTCTTTAGTGGGACTCTGAACAGGGTAGCCTCCACCCTCCATGGAGGTATGTAAATATGTGAAATAGGGATAAAACTGCCTGGCAAAGTTGAGCCTTGGGTCAAGTCAAACCTTTGTCTTGATTTTCAGGACATGTAACAAACAGAAAAACAGAAAGGGGGGAGAAGCAGTTTACCTGAATGGAAGCTGATATATAATGTGAGGCCTGGGATTATTATTATTGTTTGAGAACTTTATTATTTGCTTTCAGTGTTAGTTTGTGGGTGGCTTTGTTTCTTTGTTAGTGAGTTTGTTAGTTTTTTTTGTGAAAATGTGGTTAAGCAGCTCCTCTGAAGAGGCTCAGGAAAAAACCCATAAAAATGTAGGCTTCTTGAAAGTGTTCTTGTCTGTACTGGTTTTGTCAAACATTTGTCTTCAATAAATAGTTAAATAGTGCAAAAAAGTGAGCAAGTCTTAGTAGCAAATGGCTACTTAAACTCTGTCCAGAGCACATTAGGACTTCTATTAAACACAGAAAGGTTAATTGTACAATAATAACTGTTTACAAGCTTATTTCAAGTCTTTGTTCTTTCAGGATGTTTGCTGCTGGCAGTGAAGTTTATAATTGCTTTTCCTAGTATAACCATTTCAAGAGTCTGGAAGTTCAGTTTTCTCCTTGAGCAATGTGTCTCGTGGTGTTTAGAGGTAGATCAGTCTTGGATTTGTGTGAGGATTTTCCCTGTTCTTTCTTTCATTTTTTCTGACTGGTATAGTTTGTTACAGGGTTCTCCTATGATGTGCAAATTGGCTTTCCTAAACGTCACCCTCAGTAATGAGAGTCATAGCTGAAAGTGCTGCTCTGCATGAAAGATGGTTTTGAAATGTTTGGGCTGCTCCTTAAGAATTTCTTTTTTTTTTTTTTTTTTTTTTTTCACTTGGGCCTCACAGCTGCTCTAAATAAAAGTTCATTTCTGTTTTTTCAGCTGCAGTTGAATTAGTAATTGAACTTAGCCAGTAAGATGAAGTAAATAAAACAATAAAACACCAGTGGTCCTCTAAAATACCTGGATGCCAGAGAATTTGCTCATAACTGCTTTAGCCTCAGATGTGAGGTGTTAATCTGAAACCTGGGGTTACTGCTGTGATTTCCAGAGTGTTACAGCCACACAGGTTGTAATACTTTAACTGTAAAAGCCTTTAACAACTTAAGTGTTAAAGTAAGCGGTTGATTTGACACACAGAATTTATTTTATTTTATTTTTTTTAATCCCAGCTGCCTCCATTAGAATCCTGGGATAAGGCCCTTGGATTCAGCAGGGCTGCAGAGGAGCTGCCATGTCTCACTTGGCCGCTGCCTGACACCTCTGCACTGCCACTGCTTTCAGCTCCTGGGGGCTTCAGGTGGTGCCTGAGCATGCAGCTAATTGGGTCTGTCCTCGTTAGTGTGTGACATCCTGATGTACAGCTCAGCCTCCCACTCTGCTGCCTTCCTTAGCCTCTAGTTCTTTTCCTTCTCTCTGCCTCGGCAGCTTTTTGCCTCGGCCGTTCTGTTTCCTTCTTTCAGATGGAGAAATAATGATGAAACCCCTTGGAAGCAAGGTCTGATTTTCCCTCTCTAGGAAGTACCAAATGACAGTTCAGAAGTGGCAGTTCCCACCTGGGTGTTGGGCAGCCCCAACACAAGGCCTGCTCTTTAAGGCAGTGCTTTAACTGGGTTGGGGCTGGGGTGAGGTTTTCATCTGGCCTTGCTTGAGGGCTATGGTAGAACTGCCATGGAAGGTGAGCAGCGCTGGAGATGGCCTTGGAAGCATGTGAAGGATGCTTCTCAAAGTCCCCTGAGATCCTGAAAGGTGAATCCTACAGCCAGGTGTCCTCATGGTGAAATGTGCTGCAGCTGAAGCGTTAGCCAGAAAATGTTTAACCCCTCTTTCCTATTGTTTCTCAGACTGGGTTCCAGCAGGATCAGCCTGGAAAACTTGGAATGATGATTTGGCTGGCTTTGCTGTCCTGTGCCCCACCTTTCAGTCAGTACCAGTGTCACCCTACAGCTGATGACAAGGATATGCCCCCTTACCTGAGGGAGTTAGAATTCAGGTGCAGGTTGGGAGATGGGGAGTGTGCTGAGAAGTGGCTGAGGGGGTAGGCAAAGATAAAGTCATGTCTTCATGTGCATGGCACAGCCCAGGTGTGCACAGCTGGGAAGTGGTGTCTGCTTAGACTTAATGCATATTTCAGAAAAGGAAAATGTTTTTGTCTTCTCCATGTAATTGAAGTGAGTAGTAACTATCTGAGTTTAAAAAGAAGCCCCCTGCCTAACATGACCACTGCAGAAGGTGGGGTTGGGTGTTGGTGGCACCACGTGAATTTGTTTACTTCCTCAGATATTTCTCCTGGAAATGTCCATGTAAACAGAACTCCTGCAAGCAGGCTGGAGCCAATTTAAAGCTGGTAATTTAGTTCTTTAAAGAGAATCATTTCTCTGGAACAGATTTAGCTGAGAGAATTTCCTCATCTGTCAACTCTGAAGGCAAATGGGATTATGTGTGTTTGGTTTTTTCCTCTATCTGTGTTTTAGAAACAAAACTGTTTGTGCCTATTTAGGATATAGCTGGTTTGGAAATTGGATTTAGGAATTGAAAAATCAGTGCTGCAGATCCGAGATAAGTAAGAAGGCTTTGTTTCTGAGGTTAAAGAAACAAGACCTTTTAACTTCAAGTTAAAAAAAAATTACACAAACTTTATATTGGTTTTTTAGCCCATTTGAGGTAGTCTGTGGCTGCCTTAGGCATCCTGCTTTTTTTTTTTTTTTTTTCCCTGAAATGATGTGCTTCTGTTTTCTTGATGTATTTTGTATTTCTTGTACTGTATTTTAAGTGACCATGTTGAAGAAACATCTTGAAGATGAGCTGCATCTGTAGAGCTTCTGTACCTATGTGGGACTTACACGTGTCATGGCAGTAACTTTGGATGTGTTGAGAAACAATACTAATTGTGGGGGTGAGGAAGGTCTAGCAAATAGTTTGTACAAGGTCATTTAACTAATGTACTTTGGGAGGAAAAAAAAAAGTGGTCTTTAACATGTGGTTAGTTTTGTGTTGGTGAGTGAGTTCTGGTGACCTCTGTGCAATCACTGTGAAGTGTCAACAGAAATATTTTTAAAAAAATACATGCTTGACCAATGAAGGGGGCAGCATTTCCACTGTGTTTTCACTGAGCAGTCAGTGCTTTGTATTAATTGGTACTCAGAGAGGTTATCTCGTTATTCCAGATGTTTTCCAGCCACTTTTCATCCCCCATATGCAGTCCTAAACTCATAACTATCTGAAGAGCTGAAGCCATGTGGGGGTATTACTAAGCTGTTGTCTTCACACTGAGTAACAGTTGTATAACAGGCTAAAAATCAGCCATGAAACCAAGTGTGTCTTTAATATATCCTTGTTTGTGCTCACAGGGTTTTCTTTTAGGCTGAATGTTGCAATTATTGTGATTTTGTTTGTGTTACCCAAAGCAGTTTTTGACCAAGTCAATTCACTGGTGTTTGATTTGCAGTGGTTTTCCTCTGCTGTATTTTAGCTGAATCCTCAAGTCTCAGTATAATGGTGTGTTCTAGGAAATGAGCTGAAATAAACCTTGATTTTGTTTTTTCTCCCTTCCTCACCCCAGTATCTTAGGTCTTTGTGGTGTTAATCATCAAGGGTGGATATCATGTCCAAATATGCAGCTGTTGAGATGCTGGACAGCAGAGATAGAATCTTGGAGTGCTAAGAAACATAATGAAATGTTGCCATTTAGAGTATCAGTTTGGGCTTTTGGACTCTATTCTCCTCAATTCATCCTGAAACAGTCAAAAAGCTAAATGTTTGGATTATTATTTTTTTAGGTTAAAATTAAAGGCATCCTTCCCCTGGTAGTATGACTTTTCTAGTGCTGAGGAGGGTACCTCATGTTTGAGCTCAGCCCCCTTGCCCCACTGGATAAGGAATGATTGTTTCCAAGCCTGTACATCTGTCCTCCTTTGCAGGAACTGTTTTGAGAATTACAGCCTCAGCAGAAGGGGAACATCTGAAACCTCTCAAGGGCAGGGAGTGATTCAGAGATAAGAGGAGGAAGGTTGTTTTTATCCTCCCAGTTTTTCCCACACACAAGAACAGAACAAAACACTTTCCCTTAATGAGGAGCTGGAGGTCCCTGGTACAGCAGTGTCTGGCAGGTATCTGGTGACTCACGTTGCCTTCTCCTGAGCTTTACCATTTCAAAACTTCAGGTATTTCTTCTCTTGTGCTCAGCCTTGTCCTGAAATGCTTTGCCAAGCATTTGCTTTTTTTATGCTGTTCTGCAGGTGTGGATTTTTCACTTCCACAGGATGGCAAACAGTGCTTTAATGAAGTTGAAAATCTCGAGTCCTGACGTGACTTAGGGTTTTTTTTTTTTTCCTCAAGTGCTGGGTTTTGCTCAGCCTCTGTGTCAGCGTGGGTACTAATCTCACTGAAATCAGGGAAATTTGGCTTATAGTTGCAGCGAGAACACAGCTGCCAAAAAAAAAAAAAAAAAAGGCATTCCTGCTCCTCCCAGCCACTTGGGAAATGATCTCGTTGGAAAAAACCCAAAACCTCAGCAGCAGAAGAAATGTATTTAGAGTTGGTCAGTTCCTTGATCCAGTGTGTCAGGCAGTGCACAGTGCACAAGAGCTTGTGCTGACACAGCAAGGAGCCAGGAACAGGAGCAGGGAGCAGGAGGGCCTTTTGGGTGCTGCTGTGCCTTTAAATGCCTGTCAAGGAAACGCTTTGTCTTTCAGGGCTCAGATTGTTAAGAATGCTGCAGATCTGTGAGGATTTTTGTATTGAGGGGCAAAGCAGTCCTCTTGACACTTCTTGGGATCTTGTTTGAGAGTGGCTGGCACTGCAGAATCATGCAGAAATCTTTTATTCTTTCTTTTTTATTTTTTTTCCATGCAGCTTGAAAACTTGAAAGCTTCTTTGAGATAAGATCAGCACTGACTTTTTTTTTTTTGTCTCTGGTATTTGCTAAGGTTCTTGAAAGCAGTGTATTAAGGATAGGGAGGAAGAGGAATGAAGCAGTGTTTTTCTAAAATGTTGCTGCACTTTTGAGTGTCACCATCACTGCTGTTGCATCCTTTAGGTGCAGTGCAGCAAAGGAGTCACTTTGTACACTTGAGTGGCATAAAATATTCCCAAAGTACAACTGGGCTCAATGTGGTACCAAGCTAGTTTAAAGAAAAAGAGCACTTTGAATGTAGCAGTCTGCTAGCTGGATGAGCATATGCCTCCTGTCCAGCTCAGTCACTAGCAGAAGCAAAAGTTGGCATAACAGCACGCTGGTATTTTTGTGAAGCATCAGCTTGATAAAGGATCTCCTCAGTGATAAATATAGCAGCAAACTTAATGTGCTAAACTTTGAAAAAGGGCTTTTCTGAAGCCTGTCTGCTTGTGTTTCTACACAACTTCTGCTTACAATCCTCTAAATGTCAGAATGAAATTGATACAGAGGATCATTCCTCCTGTGCTTTGGAGCTGCTGCCTGCTGTCCTGTCCCAGCATGGCTTGGGTGATGTCAGCAGCCAAACCCTGGCTTAGGTTGCAGATCTCTTGGATATGAAAGTCCCTGTGCCTTCCATAACCCTACCAACATCACTGGGTTTGAAGAAGTGTGTGAAGCAGTGCTTCAGGTGTGTGAACTAAGCACTTCCTTGTGTGAATTGGACTTGAAATCAGGTTAGTTGTAGTCCTCTCAATGAGCTTCATTTAAAAAATGTATTTTTACATTTAAAAAACCCAAAACAGAGCAGAAACAGCCCTCTCAAAAAAGCCCCAAAATGTTTTCAAGAAAGGCAGATTCTTCAGTTGTGGCTTTCAGTGTAATCCAGAGATGGGTATTGTGGAGTATGCAATCTTTCCAAACCATTGGAATACTTGTTAATAGAAATAACTCGAGTACCTGGTGGAGTAACAGAGGCATTGTGCACACAGTCTGGGATGTACTTAAATTTTTTGAAAACTTTTTTGTGAGCCTCTAATGCATTTATTAATTTTTGTCATAGGAAAATAATTCCTTGAGGCTCTGTGTGTATGATTTAATTTAAATGCCAGAGGATGGGGAAAGGTTCTGCTTCAGAAGGCAGTGCAGGTGTTTGGTTGTAAGGGAACCTCAGCCTCAGGTGCCAGGGTGGTGACTATTGTCTGGCTATGCTGTTGAAGACTGTTGAAGATATTTTGGACTCTTGAAAGCCTTTAGACTTAGTCTGGGGCTTAACTTGGGCTATTGCTGTTGAATTGAGAAGGGCAAATGTTTGTGAGCTAATTGTTGTATCTTCTGGAAATGTGAGAGAAACTGAAGCTGGCATCACTAAATTAGTGCTGGAGAAGAGGGGTGAAATGCATTTTGAGAAACATTAAAAAGAGTTGATTTCATTGGATTTTTCATACCCTGTGTTAACATGAACTATCTAAAGTGGAGACCTTGAAGTTTTCCTATAGAAAGCTACCCTTTGACAACAAATTCTGCCAGTGATATTACCCTGCAGAGGCAAAATGCTTTAAAAATATATATGCAAGGCATTGGGCAGCTCCTCCACAGCAAAACTGTAGAGGCTCCTCTGGTAAGAGAGAAAAGACACTTGACAAATGAGAAGGCAGAACCTCAGGAACTTGTCTTGTGGCAGTTGCTTTTAATGATGTTCTAGTTTAGTTCATCTTCTGGGCAGTGCTGTGGATGAGTAAAGGCATTTTCTTTCCTCCTTTTTTCCATGCTTAGGCTGTACAGGATTGAAACCTCAAATAATAGGGCTGATGCAAGGACCTACAGAGGAAGAAGGCTCTTGGCTGATCAGAAGGGTTTCTCTTGCTCCCTGCTAGAAAGCTGCTTGCTTATTAGACTAGACTGTCAAACTCTCAGGTGTCAGTTTCATTTAGGCATAGATGAAGACTTATTTCAGAAATACTTTTATATTGTGCACCTGCCTTCTGTTTAGAGACCGATGGTGGAAGAGGAAGAGGCTGCTAATAGAATTTAAGACTCTTGTCTTATGAATCTTGACTTGAGTGTTGCAATCTGACTTTAGGCAGAGGTAGCTTTTAACATCCCTTGTCTTAGGGATTCCAGTTCCTGGAAAAAGTGCTGTGAGCTGCTTCTCTTCGGGGCTTGTGTGTGCTGTTGGTGAGTCCTTACACTTTCTGTAGTGTCCTGGTGTTACTTGTTGAGTTCTATCCCTTGTAGGAGTCATGGCCTTTTTTTCCTAACCCTTGTATGAAATGGTGATGTAGTGTGGGTGCTGGAGTTACTGGGAGGAGCTGATATGAATGTGAAGAAGGCTCTGTCAGCATCTGGAGTGCCCCTGTCCCCTGCTCCCACAGGACCCATGCAAGCTGCCCTGTCAGATCAGAGGAGGGGTGTGAGGGGAGGCAGCAGCTTTATTTCACCAGACAGGCCATAAACATCTGAGTCTGTTGGCAACAGTCAGTCTTTAAATGTATTTAGTTTTATGCAGTCTTTTAAATTGATGTAAAAAGCTCAGCATGTGTTTACCTTGACACTTTCAAAGGTAGTTAAGTGCAGGTACCTTTCAAGTTTACTGGTTCTCCAGGAGCTGTGGAAAACCTAGGTCTAAGGCTCCTTAAAGAATTTAATCCTCCCCAGCTTTATACTGAAATAAGTAAAACTAAATGAACAGAAAATACTGAGAGTTGCAAGAGGGTCTTGAATGCCCTGCAGCTCCCCTAGGCCAAATGAAGAATGTGCTGGACAGAAATGAAAGCTCCATCTTGGGACAAGGCTTAGTTTTTGAGTGTTTCTTGGACAGTCAAATCGTTACATAGTTGTTACAGAAATAATAATAATAAAAAAAAGTAGTTTCTTTATGGAAGTTCCCTTATCTGTGGAAGGTTTACAGAGCTGGAACAAGGGTGTTGTGATGGTGAGGATGGGCAATAAGGATCATCTTGTGATTGTAAAACTCAGTGAATGCTCCACTGCAGTTTTTGACAGAAGAGTTTCAAATGCTCAGAATAGAAAGAAACAAGAATAAAAGCATGTCTTAAAAATGGTAGATTTTATCAGGTTAAAGCCCATTATCCCTGTGCCCTCACTCCCAATAATAAAGCTTAAGGGACAGAAAGTAGATTTCTTTTATTAGAATTTCACTAAAGCACCTACCTGAAGGATGTTGGAAATGTAGTCATACTGACAGCTATGGAGATTTTAAAATTTTTTTATTTTTATTTTTTTGAGAAAAAAGATATGAGAAGTAGCAGAGAAGATGCTGTTTGTTTTATTTCTGGGTACAATGAAAAGTATATGCACAGGTTGGGGATGTAGTTCCCAAGGAGGGCTGGTAAATAGTGCTGCAGTTTCAGAAGGCAGTGAGCCTGTCTGGAGTAGTGTGTACCCTTAGGGCTGTCTGCTTGGGGAAACATTCAGTTCTGACTTAGTCGTAGAGGGTTTTGAAAAATGCTATTTTTACTCCTAAGAGCAGATCGGAAGAACTTGGCTCAGTCCAACAAAATTAATGTGGGTAGGAGTATCATCACTCTCTAAAAAAGGAAGGAATGGACCCAACACAAAGCTGAAAGCTAGTATTAGCAGAAGGAGGAGATGTACATTAGGTGGTGGATAATTGTAGTGTCATTTTGAGTTGTTTACCTGTTAGTGTTAGTGTGTCTCCCAATTAAGTCAGGGTTTTGTACCTTCCCCCTTTACCCCCCCCTTGTGCTATCTTTAAGATAATTTTGGTGACTGCTTGTTTTTAATACAGAACAGTTTCAGTAGCTCATCTGTTTTCAAAGGCCATTGGCTTCCTTGATTTCTGTGGGTTTTGCATGCATATTTTTGCAATATACCTCTGCAGCCCCTAAGATGAAAGAGTCCAACATACAAGAAGTCCTCCCATTAGTGTGTGCTGGCTCCTGAAGACATCTGATTGATTTTTGTTGATTATTCCATAGATGATTTCTTATCTTAAACTTTTTGCTCTCCCCTTAAGCAGTAACGAGTGCTATGATAAACTCAGGACAGACTCTATAATGGGTTGAGTTCTTACTGCTGCTAAATGGGATGTGCTGCTCACCCATGTAGTCTTTCAAACACAAGTCTGAAGCAGCCTTGGAGAAAGCTATCTGAGTATTACTTGTATCTTACCATGTTCTTTTGCTTCATGGTAGAATAGGAAACATGCTCATTTTGAAGTTTTAATGATGGAATTTCCTTTTTGTGGATTAATGGAGTTTTCTGATTCCATGGGTATTTCCAATCCATATGAAATTATAGTCTTCTCTTTGCACGTGCATCCTCCCCCAGTCATCATAGTAACATACATGTCATTTATGACACAAGCCTGAGTCTGCGAGGTAGTTTGTGTGACAGTGGTAGGATTTTTGCATCTTGGCACTGCACACTTAGCAGAAAATCAGGATGTCACAAAACTTTGTCTGGAAACCCACCCTGCTTTTTGGTCTTAACTGTGTCAGGAACTTTCTATCTGAGGTCATCTTGCCTACTGCCTGCTGGAAAGAGAAATGCTTGGGAAAGCTGTGCAGGAGGGGACAGCTGAGAGATACTTCTCCTGTACCGAAGGGATGTTTTCAACTCTTTTCCCCCCATCTAAAAATTATTTGGTTTTTTTCAGTAATGAGTGCACCTCGTGGTTCTGCTGAGTAAGGTGTTAGCACAGGCATGGGACACACTTTAAACAGCTCAACCTTGACGCTGGGCTCTGTGACTCTGAAAACACACAAAAAAGTGTGTTTATATGCTTTGGGACAGTTGGTGACCAGTACTGCTTGATCAGCTGTAAATAGATAACAATGTGCTTTTTGTGATATAAGAGTGGGAATTGTCTGATCAATTGTTCAAATGCTTACATTTCTGGGTGCCAGAATCTGTCTCGGATCAATTGTTACCATGCTTGTGCTTCAGGGTGATGTCATCTGAGTGGTGCCAGTTCAAAATTCATGGTGGCCTGTGTGGTACTGGAGGACTGAACCAAGAATCTTGTTAAAAACTGTCCACTCTTGAGCATTTATAGCTTCTCTGTGTACTTCATCCTGCATGAGCAACTGTGTTCTTGTGGATGCTTCTATTCTCCCTTTGGTCAAACTGTGTATTTTTCTCTTGGTTTAGGGACCAGTGCTCTATGGGTTATATAGCAGAGAGTAAACCAACCTATATTTGTACTCATCCCTGGCTTTGGCTTTCACAGAACTATCTTAGGATTCCCTTTGGTCTAACACTTCAGCGTAGCTTGAAATAGGACTCTCTTACCCCTGTTTTTAAGCAGTGCTGTGCTAAGTTTGTCTCCTCAAGCTGCACTTCAAATGTTGCCTCTCCCACCTTCCGTGTGGGGAACAGAAGGGCTTTTCTGTCTTTCAAGCTTACAGAATGTAAGGGAGAATATAAGAGGATGTGATGGATCTGCATGACTTGGGTGCCTGCTTTGTTTTAAAGTGCCACTTGTGCAGAAAGCTGCTTTCTAGTAGTGGGTAGGAATAGGTGAGAGCACTGTCTGGGTCATGCCCTTCAGAGTAAGGCAAGATGAAGATGATAACCTTTCTGATAGAAGCTGAGATGTTGCAAAAAGATAACTTTTTTTTTTTTTCCTCCTAAAAACAAATAGTCCAAGTAATTCATGAAGCTGAACTTGAAAGCAAGGAAGAAATGGATTTGTGTTCCCCTTTGCAAAACATCAGATATGTTTCATGTCCTGTATTTAAAACTCAAGATGGCAGAGTAGAAATAGGAAAGCAATCAATCATGGATACCTAACAGGGATGGTTTTATTTTTTCCTCTTATATATATATATATATATATATATATATATATATACGCCTTTTTCTTTCAGGATAGAAACCTACAGTTAAGCAGCCTTCAGGTTTTACTGAAGATCTCATAGTGGTGTAAAGTGTTGGGAACGAGGTTTTTGGAATTTGGTATTCCAGAATGTAAATCATTTTGAAGTACAAAGCGAAGTAGTGGTTTTGTCAAACAAATTTTTCTCCCTAAGCCTGCAGTGCAGGGCTGCAGATGAAGGTGGGTCAGGGGAGGTGAGGGAACAGCGGGGGCATGAGGAGGGGGTTGGAGATGAGGAATTTTGAGTGTGAAAGCAAGCAAATGTTGAGTGTGTCTTTGCTTTCAAGTAGAATCTCGAGCTGGTTGGGTTGTTGGCTGCCCTAATGGTCACGTAGAACCTGACTCCTCGTAGTGTTTCTGGTGGTGTAACACCTCTTGAGAAGCCCTGAATCATTCTTTCAGTTGTGGTTTTGTAAATGCAAGGTGTGTTGCTGCAGACAGAACTCTGCTGGCTTCCAACTGGGATGGGAAATGGTTCAGCTCTTGAGGTGAGCTTCTTTCTCCTGAAAATCTTGCACTTGTTTTGTAACAATGGAGAAGATGATGCTGTTTGGTTTGCTTTCTGTGGAACAGACAGTTCTGTTCCTGGGTTATGCTCTCTTTCCATCTGAAGGTGTTTTCAGTGGTGTCACATGCAGAGTGTGTTAATCTCAGCACTGAGCTGTGTGCTTTATGCAGTGAGGGGAAGCCAGGCCATAGCCCAGGAAACCCTGTGGGACATGCTATAGATCAGCTTAATCCAGAGGGGCTTCTTACGTGTTTGAGGAGCGTGGTTTTGTGTCGGGAGTGGTTAGGGCAGGACAGCAGTGAATGGGCTCAGGGGGAAACACCTCAAAGTGGATTCCTGAACTTTATTGGCTCGGAATGGCATTGACCTTAACTGTCCCCAGCTGGGGTGACCCCAAGGGTTTTCCAGACCCTCTCAGCATGGAGAGACAGGCCCGTGTGTCAGGAGGAGCTGAAGGAGACCCCCGAGGAGGCAGCTTTGGGGGTCCCTGGGCGAGTTAGTGGAGGCCTTGGCAAGCCCTGAAGGGAGGTGCTGAGGCGCTGAGGGGAAGCATGGCTGTGGCGGGCGGCGAAACGCACGGTGGAAGGCAGAAATAAAAGGAGGCGGTTTCGTGAGGAGTTGATTTCTTTGTATTTATTTTTTATATTTGCTATACCGAGGTGTTTCTCGGGGAGAGGACCGGGAGCCCCCGGCGGGAGGCGGCGGCGGTCCCCCCCGCGCTGGGGTGGTAGGTGCCCGCCCTGCGCGGGGTGGAACGCTCCATTTCCTCTTCCCGTGCTGACAGCGGGGGGGAGCGGGCGGGCGAGCGAGCGTGGTGCTGCCGGCAGGCACCCGTCCGCTGTCCGTCCGTCCGTCCGTCCCGGCGGCGGGAGGGAGGGAGCAGGGGGCGGAGGAGGGGAGCATGGCCGGGCGCTGAGGCGGGGCGGAGGCGGCGGCCGCCGCCATGGAGGCGTACGTGTTGGAGGACATCCTGGAGGTAGGGGCGGGAGAGGGCCGCAGAACAAAGGGGTGCGCGGGGTCGGCGGAGCGGGGGAGGAGGAGGCGGCGGCGGACGAGCCCCGGGCGAGCGCCCGGCCGTGGGGGCTGGGGCTCGGGGGACCGGGGAGCCGGGGGAACCGGGCTGCCCGCCCGCCCCGCTGCCTCCCCCCGCGCCCGCCCGCCCGCCGCTCGGTGTGGGCTGCGGAGGCCGCTCGGGGCCTGGGGCGGAGCGCGGGGCCGCTCCTCACCCCCCGCCTGCTCCCCTGGGGGGGCTGGGGCAGGGGCTGCCTGCCTGCTGGGGCAGCTCTGCAGCCCCCGTGTGTGTCCGCAGCTGGGAGGGCAGGATGGAGCCCTCAGCCCTCCTGCAGGGACACTGCTTGTCACAACTCGGCTTTCTGGCTGCTTTTTTAGGGCCAGTGTTCCTGTTCCTTGCTCTCAGTGTGTGCTAGGCCTGTATGATTTCTATTACTGTCTCTTAAGTATTATCTGCCTTTACTTCCTCTGCAGAATTAGATCCTGCAGTATGAAATAAATGACACTTTCCCTTCTTGGGAGTGAAACTGGAAAATGCAATTTCAGCCAAATGAAGAGGGGCCTGCCTAGGAATTGCAGAGTGAAACTTCTGTTCAAAGTGACACAGATCTTCATTCCAGATGATACTGGCTGTAATAGTTCAAGGAAATATCTTTTTGTTGCTATTGCCCCTGTGGTTTTTCTGGTTTTGCAAGCAAAAACATGATTTCATTGCCAAATGACTTCAAAATGCTTGCATTTATTTACTGTAACAAGAAGCTGCTACCTTACAAGCAGCTGTCAAAATTTCAACAAAACCCTGCTTTCCATGATGCCTGTCCTGTAGCTTGGTTTCCTTAATGGCTGCACTTACGTTACCCTTTACGTTGCTCTAAAATTTTAAATCAACAGAAGTGCTTGCTGCTGCTGAGAACTTCCTTGTGAACTTTGGAACTGTGCAGCATAATTGCATCCAGAATGTTAACAGCTCAGCTGGGGTGTAGGAAACTGGTACAGATCTATGTACAGGGCATTGCTGAGCAGTGTCAGGCTGTGTGGCTGGGTTTCTGTGGTGAGGTAGGAAGACCAAGAGGAACTGGGCTTTCTGCCATCAGACAGATATTTCAGTGTTTCACTTGCCTTACGAATACTGAAATCTCTTTTTTCCTTTTC
Source organism: Heliangelus exortis (assembly GCF_036169615.1). Classification (NCBI taxonomy): domain Eukaryota; kingdom Metazoa; phylum Chordata; class Aves; order Apodiformes; family Trochilidae; genus Heliangelus; species Heliangelus exortis. The sequence continues at coordinate 43,262,513 of NC_092425.1, read as the reverse complement.
TTTATTCTTTATTTTAACTATAATTATCATATGCAAGTCCACAGCATGACAAATTAAGAAAATAACTTATTTATTAATAGTCTTGTTTGGAAAGGCAGTTAGCAGCAATTTTGTCAGTATGAGCAGTTTTTGGGTCTGCATGTGGTGAGCTAAACAATTACGTCTTGCTTCTCAAAGTAGGATGTGGGTTTCTTGACAGTTTTGTCACACATTTTTTCCTGGTCATGAGACCAACTGTATCCGGGTAAAACACCTTCAAAAATCAAGTATGGCCCTCCTGACTTGAGATGTTTGTACAGTAGGACTGAATCAATAGCTCATGAGTCTCTGAAACATGCTGGGAGCAGTGGGGGCTTTGTTGGTTCTTGGTGCATCAGTGGAAGCAATGCAATTGTCTTGAGTTCCCAGTACCACTCCACAAGAAAGACTTCTGTCTCTCAAAATTTGTTTCTCTTCTAACTTACAAGAGTGTGCTTACAGTGTGTTTTATTTTCCCATTTTAGGCTTTTTTTTCTCTCCTGTGGAGCACTTTCTGATGCAGTGTACAGGCTGAGGGAACTGCTCTTGCTTAGGCAGCAGAATCTAGGTCTGATTTTATTGGACACACTTGGTTCTGTTTAGTATTTAGTTTAATTTGGAGGGATCGGTCCTTGCCTCTTCATAGAATCTTCAGGAATGTTTGTACCTCCAAGTTCTAATCTAAAACAGGAAAAGAAGGCATTTTCTGTAGTGTACTAGTTGTAGTGTAGAGATTGGGGTTCAAACTGTGTTACAGGTCCTTGCTGCCAGAAGTGAGAGGGTGCTTCTGGGATAAAAATCACCTCTGACTTAAAAAGGTAGATCATAATCAAGAAACTCATAGTTCACATGTTTTAGCTTGCCCTAGTGTGAAGACTGCTTCCTCAGGGAGAGGAAGAGACAAGATGAAGTGAAAGCATAGTTTCTGCTTGTTTCATTACCCAAGTAGCAGGGCTCTGTTAGAAATAGTTTTCCCCAATACTTTTTCCTATCAGAGGATGAAACTAAAATAACTCTTCAGCAACTTTAAGGTAACTGCAGGCAGAAACAGTCATTATCCCAGAGGGTTTCAGGTGGTGTCCTGCCTGCCATGTGCTTATGCCAGCTTCAAGGAAGGTGAGCAAGGCTGGCACTGCCAGCTGAAGGTGAGCATTGTCTTGGCATTGCAAGTGCTGTGTGGGAATGCAGCTCAATAACATTTAAGTACTACAGGGTTACTTTGCAGTTAGCTTCTGCTCATTTGGCTCTTCTGATAAGTGTATCTTGGCCATACTTTTGTTGATCTGTGACCTAACTGACAAGGTGCTTTTTTTGTTTGTTTGTTTTTTTTTTTTCTTTTCATAATTTTCCAGTTTTTTTCTTGCATATGCTGATTTAAGGGATGATTATGCTACAGTGTAATTTTACTACCACTTTACTGTGGTATTCACAGAGAGGCATAAACCCATAGCTGTGTTTTTGGTGCTTGAGTTAGTCAACAGAAACATTTTCTTGGTTGGGAGACAGAGGCCTTCCTTCTCCAGACAGGTGAGGACATGGTCTGTATTGTTGTGATTGTTGTGTGCTGAACTCTGACAGCACAGAAAACCACTTACAGAGCTTCTGACAGTATATGGGGGTAACTTTATATTCCCTGTGTTGATTTGAGACTTTTCAAGAGAAGCAGCTGTGTGTTTTGACCTTCATGTTCTCTGAAAGCTTGTTTGTGCATGTTCTCTTCCAAGAGAATTGGACTGGAGTAGAACACAAACCCACATGTGGCTGTTCTTTAGGTCCTTGGTAAGTGCATTTGAAAATAACCCTATGACTTTATAGCTTAATGTGTCTTTCACCTTCCTTCAACTGGGGCTGAAAATCATTGTGAAGGAACCTTCACTGAGACTCTTTCCTAACTGGATGGACATTTTAAAATTTTTTACTAGATTCTTGGGGACATTTTAATAACCCCTAAGCTCCTACCTCAGTTGCTGCATATGGAGCTGCCACTGGTGTGAGAGGATGATCTGTTACACTTCTGCCAGCCTGTGGGGGTACAGTGCAGGCAGTCAAGCTGAGCTTACATGGTGACCAAGAGCTTTATACAGAGTGGAGACTTATCCTGCTTGTCTTTGATGAAGCCCTTGATGAAATAACAGAAGAGCAACCATGACCTAAAGAGTCATGTCTGTAATGCATGCTCAGAGATCAAGGGGGCTTCTGCAACTTTTCTTTTTTTTTTTTTTTTTTCCAACATGCCAGATCTTATAATATTTATAGAACTTGCAGTCTGCTGAAGATGAAAATCAGGGTTATAGTACAGTACTTCTGCTTTGGGCATTAGTAGCTTTCCATGTTCCACCTCTTACACAGGCTAATTCTTTCCCTGTTTTCTTTCTCATACTTCGTTTTGGTAACCTTATCTGTTCTACTTTCACCTGTTGAGTTTGCCTCTATGAAATCAGCATTGACTACTCATGTGCTCCACCCTTTCCTAGTGATTAATTGCAGTTGTTCAATACATTGAACAACTTCTTTACATGTTACTTTCAGGTAAGCTGGAGCACTGCTGTCTGATTCCATTTATTAAGGCATTATTACCTACTCTGGGTTGTATCTCATGGCAGCTGAGGGTGATGGATCTTGGAAGCTTGTGTTTTTTTGCTCATTTGCATCTGGTCAGTGTCTGTGCACTTGGGTCAGTCAGTGGCTGGCTGATCTTAGCATAGTTTGCCCAAACTGTAAGAAAAGCAGATGGGTTTGGTTGAGGTTGCAAGGTGTGGGACTGAATTGTGTGGATGTGAACTCATGTTCTAGGAGCACTCTGGGTGAGTGTGAGCTGAACCTGCCTGGTCTGAAGTGCTGCTCAGGGAAGAAAACTGGCTTGAAGGAAAGGAAGCTGAACATGCTAACAACAGAAGAGGCTAAAATTCACCAGCCATCTTCTGCTCAGGAGGTGGCACTTGAGCCCTGAGCCATGTGCAGTGGAGATGAGGAGGGGCAGTCTTGGTGAGGTTGAAGGGACACCAGAGTGCTGGAACTTGTAAAGGACATTTTAGAGGAAAACCAATTTTTTTTTTTTTTTTTGTCCCTCTCTTGAGTCAGCTGGAGAAGAGGAGCTGTGTGAGCTGAAGTCTTTCTGAGCTTGCTGGCTGAGGTATTTGTGCACCTTACTGATGTACTCTGCAAGTACTGATGCAGCTGAGGAGCCTTTGTGCTGCCGCCTTGGCTGGCGGGGTGGCTTTGACAGAATGGTGTCACTGAGTGAGCAGCAGTGGTGGCAGCCACCTAGGCCCTGCTAGTTCTGTCTTAGCAGCTTCTCTGAGCTGAGTGGGAACTAGAGTGAAGCTGCCTGGCTGGTTCCCAAGAGCTCTTTATGGCTGTCTAGTGCTCTCAGGCACAACGTTGGAAGGTGATTCCTCTTCCCTTGAAACTGCTCTCCCCTGAATACTGCTGCTTCTCCTGGTGGTGTGAGGGGAAGAGCTTAGAACAAGTGTGTATGTTGAGTCTTTTAGAAAAGCAAATCTTATTTTAATGTCTGTTACTTTCCTCCTCCCAGTTAATTTGCTAAGACTGTTTTTCAGGGCAAGGAGCTAATTTTCAGCTGCTGGATATGGGTTCCTGTGTGTGACAAGTAAAAGCTGGTAGATGTGACTTTTTTTGTGTCTAAAGCTGTTTCTCCTTGCCTTGCAGAAAGAGATTACAAGCTTGATGGTATAATTGGAATCCATTCATGTTACTTATGTTTTATTGCTTTATCTTTTTCAATAATGGTTTGTTCTTGGTACAGTAATGCAAAAATGCAATTACTGTGTGAGAAACCTTGAAGGCAGTAAGTGACCTGGTACTTGGGTATCTGCTGGTGTTATTCAGGGGTGGTGTCAGCCCATCAGTGGCTTGCTAATTGGGATAACTTGACCAAGGCCTCGGTGGGATCAGATGATCTACAAAGTTTCTTCCAACCCAGAATCTTCTGTCTTGTAAGCAGTTTGTTCTAATCAGGTACTTAATCAAAACCAAGAGAATTGAGAGAGGCATTTCAGGTGAATTTATTTAGGTTTTCTCCCCCTCTACTTCCTGTCTTTAAACTTGAGTAAAAGTGAGTAAAAAGGTTATTTTCGTGGCTAAGGTACTTGTCCCTATTTTCCTGCATGTGCATGAAATCTCTTCAGATCTTTGCCTTGCTGGAATTTGCTGGCTGTGTTGACTGATAGGAAGTCACATGCTTTGAAGCTGTAACCCAAACTCAACCTGTGACACTGCCTCAGCATCAAAGCCATGCCAGAAGGAAACCTGGGTAGCTGGCCAGGGTTCTCTGTCACTGGAATCTGGATAACTGGCCAGGGTTCTCTGTCACTTTGTGGCCACCTCCTCCTGTTCATCATAGTTCCTTCAGTTGCACTTAGACCACTGCTTTTCCTTCTAGTAGGTGATGAATTTGAACATCTTAGGTGTTGTTTTAGGAAGAAATGTGTTGTTTCTGTCTCTCACTGTGGACCCGTGTGTTGTCACAGGAAAAGGCACTTTGTCCCAGCAGCTGTATCTGTGCCCTGGATATAGTTGAGTGTAGTTTGTGCCAGGGAAGGGAGAGGAAATGTTTCATGGGGTGCAGGTTGTCCTACTGAGAAACTAATGCTGGAGCTGTATTCGTGTAAACTTAGAATAAATATGCTAAGATATCTTAATGGAAGAGATGTAATGAGAAGCATTAAGGGGAGAGAAAAAAATCAAAATTGTGGTAGTGATCTGAAGGAACTTTTACATGAGATTTTTATATCTAGCATGTGAAGCAAATAATGGAGAGGAGGGACTCCACTGAAAATTGTTCTTTTCTGCCTGTAAACCTTATCTTTCTTTCTTAATGGAATCTCTTTTTGATAGGAGAAAAAAAAAAAGGTATATTTGGGTTTAGGCAAATGCTTGTGCATGCTTCAGCTACCTTCACAAGTCTGTTAATTTACCATATGTAAAAACTGTTCCTATCTCTTCAATATGCAGAAGCTTTCAGCTGAGTGTGCCAAATAGAGCAAAAAAAAATTGTAATTCATTTATTAGGTATGCCTAACAGTGGTTTCTATTGAAGGAAGAATTTGGTGACAAAGAGGCTTGTCAGAATTTCAACCAAATGATTGGAATTTATTAGAAATAATTCCCTCTGCACTCAGTTCCCTGGGCAGTAACAATAGGAATTCTAATCAGATACTGAACTTGACTGTCTCCTACTGTAACTTTATCCTCTCACTTCTCATGGAGGAGACAGTTGGTAAACCAGGCCATACCAGATCCTTTATTGAAGAAAAAAAAAAAGACTTCAATTGTAAATGCCAAAGAAGGAAAGGAAATCAGCATAACATTTCAGTTGGTTCCATTTTGCCTTTTTGTTGGGCTCAGTTGTTGTCTGTGAGCATGGTTGGTTGGACAGTAGCACAGCTCTTCTTCCATTTACCTCCACAGGACACAAATAAATACCAGTGACAAAATCAGAATGACTCAAAGGCATTTCAGAGCCCTTGATGGAACTAGTCATATCTTCCCAAACTATTTTTGGTTAACTTTGTGAATGTCTCCATGTACTACTTTGAAGTGGTTATGCTGCATAAGGAAAGATGCAGAGTCCAGCAGGATAATTACATGGAGAAAAGCAGATGTCTTCTAAGGACCTCGAATTTCTACTTCCCCCCCGTCTTCACCCTTCAATCTTGATGGGTTAAATTGGACACAGGCTGCAGAATTTCTGGAGGCAGGATAGTACTAAGTTCTTAATTGTCATCTGTGCAGGACAAAACAACAAAAAAGGGAATTCTGTAGTTTGCTCTGGGGTTAAATGGCACGGAGCATTTGATTTGCTTGGAATGAGCCCTTTTCACTGATGTTGACTGAGCACTGTCCTTAAGGAGCCACTCTTCAGCCTGCTGTCCTGCAGACATCCTGCACACCATTCCCTGGTGAGTGTTAAGCTGTGGTGGGGTGGCTGTTGTACCTTGGGCTGGCAGGGGAGGAGGGAACAGGAGCTAAACCTGCATGTGCTCAACAGGACAGGAATTCTGCTTAACCCTTGTGGAGGCTGGGAACAATGTGCAGTGTCTGCTGTATCTCTCTTATTAGTAGAGAAATGTTTGAAAACTGCCCTACTAGTAACTGTAATTTCCCTTATTGTATAATTTCCTTGTCTCTGGTGTGCATGAGTGTCCACATCTCTTGTCTGTTGGTCACTTGACTAGAGGAGCTACCACCTGGTCTCAGGAAAGGTGACTTGTGGGACATGCACAATATTTCTTTGGTTATTTAGTCCCTGGAATAGCATCTTGTGTTCAGACCATGAAGAGTCATCTTACACTTGTTGGGTGCCCTGTAGGATTGACTGATGCTGTAATCCCTGTGATGATGGGAAGGAAAAGCTGTGACTAATCTAAGCTACATATTGCACTGTTCCTGCATTTTGTTTTGCATCTCTGCACATGAGTTGATCCTGTATTGCTGTGAACAAGCCTGTGCTCACATCAGTGTTTCATTCATGCCAGAGGGAATTCTGAGTTGGGCTGGAGCAGAATGGCTGTCTGTGCATTCATCCTGTCCCTCCTCCACATGTCCTTGTTCCCTTCTGCTGCCTCATCCTGCCTTGCACAGCACTTGCTATTGTGAAGAGCAGTCGACCAAAACTACTTGCAGAAGGGAATGATTTCCTGCCAAATTTGTGTAAGAAAACATGTGGGCAGCTTAATACTATTTCTGTTTCAAACCCAACCGGTGTTATGCATGCAATTCAGGCCACTTGCTTGCTGTATTTTATGCTCAGTAGCCACGGTGAGTGAGAGAATAAATTTGTGTGTCCTCTTGGTGACTGTGGAGCTGGTGGTGGAAACACATACATCAGAATGTGTGCAGGAGCGACTGGAACTGAGAATCTGAGATGATTGGGTTTTTAGAAACAGTGAGATGAAATATGTATCTTAGGTGACAAGGAGTGGTAGTGTTGTGAGCATCATTCCTTCATTGAGGGCAGTGAAAATACAGTTTAACCTACAATTGTTATCTTTCTTTCCATTTTTTTTTTTTTTTTTTTTTTTTTTCTCCAGGCTTTTATTTCCAGGTGTTGTCTCACAGGAGAAAAATGGTTCTGGGGGGATGATGGGTTATGCACAGTGGGCAAAACAGGCAGACTGGCGTGGGAGGCAGACAGCTTCTCTCCGTTGCTGTGCTAGGAGAGATGGATGGCTGCCATGGACATGTCTTTTCCTCTGAAGTAGATCTTCATTTTCCTGAGTGCAAGCAAAGAGACATTGTGCTGCCATGGAGGGGACAGACAGGGAGGGGCCAGGAGTGTGTTGTGTGACAGTATTTTTTGTAGTGCACAATATTTCTTCAAGCCCTGGTGGTATTTTGGAACTCTTCCCTTTGGTTTGTACCCTTTCAACACTGGCAGAGAAGGTGGAGAGGGAGCTGGTGGGTGCAGTGGGGAAGGTGCCTCACCTGAGGCTGAGCTGTGCTGCTGCCACAAAAGATGGTTTTGCTGCTCCAGAGTTGGTGTATCGTGTTGTGGTTGGCAGATGTTGAGGTGGCTGTTGTTCCTGAAGCTTTGTGTAACTTCCACCTTGGCTTCTCCTAAAGAGAGAGAATGGGATGCTTGGGGAGGAAGCTCGAGTGATTTACCCTCAGTGTGTTCCACTCAGCAGTGTGGTTTTTGGAATGCACCTTCATACCTGTGCAAAGGAGTTGGTAAAAAACTCTGCAGTGGTTATGTACAGTGATGTCAGTACAGCTTCCAGGAGGTTTTCTCATGCCTTCTCACAGCTGATGTAATGGAAACAGTTTGGGAGCTGTGTTCAGAGAAGCCCTGAGCACTTTAACCAGCCTGTTAAAGTAAATAACTGGAGTTCTTGCAACACCACACTGCTATAGCAGGTTTGTGAAAAGCATATCTGAAAAGAAGCCAACTGCTTCTGTAAACCATGAGCCAGGTTGTGCCTCTTCTCTCCAGGTGCTCTTGCTGTCCTGCTGCTGGTTCTCCTCCCTGCAGAGATGGTGGTTCCAGCCAGCACAAGGGTGGGCTGTCTGCTCCTGGGAGGTTTTGTGCTATGAATGAGGCACTGAGCTGCCCTCTGTTCTGGGGCTGAGTTTGGCTTGAAGACCAGGGTTGGGAAGCACACAAAAATAAGGCTTTGACAGACGTTAGGGAACAGGAGCAAACTCCTGGTGGGAATTGCAGCTGATGTACCACCACTGTAGGCACTTGCAGATGCAGGGAGGAATGAAGCCAAGCTGACTGGGCTAATTGGTGAGAGGCCTGCTGACTGAGAAATGCTTTCTGGCAGGTTTAGCATGGCAAATCTCTTTGGGAAGGCTGGGAAAGTCAATGTTTTCCCTCTTCTTAACCTTACAGATGGAGCATGCTCAGTCAGTGAATGTTCAGCATGTAGTGGTGCTAGAGGAGGCTTTCTTTTTTGGAAATTATTTTGAGTGGACAGAGATTCTGGTGCTTTATACCATGTATTGTGGGCGTAGGAGGTTGGTCTTGCCTGTGATTGACATGAAGGGCTATAAATGCCTGTTTGCTTTTTTCACCTGAATCTGCACGGTTTGCTAAGTTCAGCAGCTTCCTTGGCATGGGCTACAGGGAAGCTGTTTTGGGTCATCTGAGGCCTGGCCTCATTGCAAGAAATAAAAGTGTGTTCAGCTCTGAGAGAGCTGCTCTTGCATTTACTTACTGGGACTGTGCTGTTTGAGGATCTGGGTGAAGGCAAGGCCCCACAGCACTGTGTGTGCAGAGTTTTAGTGCTGCTAGCTTTGTCTGCAGAGGAGTTATGAGGTCGTGTTTCCATTGTTCAGCTGTGCTGATCTGCAGTCCTTAGAATAACAGCTTGTTTCAGCTGGAAATGGATGGGTGTGCACAGGTCCGGGCTGAGAAATTTGTAACAAAGTGCATTGGGGCCGTTGAAATGGGAGAGGTGCAACATATTCCACAGAAGCACTGGTGAGAAGTTGGGCCACCTTTAGTCGTGCTAAGCTGCCCTAAACTCTCTTCTCAAAGGATTAGTTAGGAGTCTTGATCTGTTACAACAAAGCCTGAGAGTGACAGAAATGGCTGCTTATTGAGCTGTGAAAAGAAAGCTCAGGATAGTTGTGGTTGAGGGCTCTGCAGGCAACAAACTTGCAGACAAGCCCCCTGAAGTTAACCAGTGATAAAGGCAGCAAATTATCATTGGGATTTCAAGCTTGGCTCCTGCAGAGAGAGCAGAAGCCAAACAATGTGTGTGTGCTTTTAACAGCTCAGCATTTTGTATTTTTTTAGGGTTTTGGATTTTTTCCACGGGTATCATTTAAAAGGAGGATGCTTCAAGGTTCTAAATCAGTTGATGTGGATCTGTCAGGGTACCAAGGTGCTTCAGTGCAGGCTGGGAAATGCTTGTGTTGAGGGTGCATCCATTAAATGTATCCTTGGAGTATGCAGTCCAGGCAAAAGGTGAGTCTGGTGGAAAAGGAACGTGACTGACTGTTAGAGAAGGATTTTCTTGTTCTTGTGAGCTCACCTTCCTTAAACAAGGCTTAGGAGAATAATTAGTCCCTTGAAAGTAGGGCAGTGAGGAATAGGATGTAACAGTGCCCAGCAGGACTGCTCAGTCCCTTTGCAGTAGTGCACACATTGTTCAGAGATGCTGGCATTGCTGTGAGTTATGGTGCTCTTCAGGTCCACATCCAAAGGCTTTTGTTAGGAGCAGAGGCACACTGAATGCTCGTGCCAGGCTTTACATGTTGGGGGACAAAACTGCAAAGACTTGAATACAGCTCCATTGTTCTGTACTCTTCATGTTCTCTGATTCCTTAGTTCTTCCCACCAGATCCATCACAGCTGAGTCTGTGGCCATGGTCCTCAGGATGTGCTGCAATCACAAGCTTGCCCAGGGAGGTGTAGAGTCCTTGAGCTGTCCTTCAGCAGCAGGAGAGGTGGAGGAACTCTAAAATGCTGTCTGTAGAGCTCAGGCTTGTCTGGAAAGAGCCTGAGATGCAGTCTGAGTGGAGAACTGGCTCGGTGGTCAGAGGCAGCATAACCCCTCTGAGCTTCTCATAGTGTAATGGGGAGGCTCTGGTTTGTGTGGCCCTGTAAGGAACTTAAGTGGTGCTTACCTCAGTTGAGAGTTTTAGGGGGCTGCAGTTGCTGTTCAAGTATGCCTTTGGGGGTTATTGGTGCTGAGGGGAGATGGTGATTTTGGGAAGCTCAGTTGCATCCTATCTGCTCTTCACAGTTGTTATGTGCTCCCTTTATTGTCTCTTTCAGAGAGAGAGACTTTGATTGATTGGGAGGATGTGACAGGTTACTTGCTAAGGGCAGCAAAAATTGCAGGCTGTCTCTTTGGTGTATCCTTCAGTTGTCAGAGTTCCTCTGCAGGGAGCAGTTCCCATTTTGGTTTTGCCTCAGTATAAGAACCACCTTTGTTCCAGGTGTTGCCTACTTCTCAGTGGCTCTGTAGACCTCCCCATTCGGGGCTGGTGCAGACACAGTCTGTGTTATCCCCACACTGCCAAAGCTTGGCCTCTGGGAGCAGTTCTTCCCAAGCCCACTCCAAAGGAGATGGTTCCTATCAAAATTCATGTTCAGCTTTTTTTTTTCTGGGGCTTGAGAGAGCCAAGGCACATACCTGGGTTCAAGTGGCCGGACTGGAAATGTGTCAGCTGTTTTATTGTTGATACAGAAGTATTGTCTGAAGCTGAGCTTTCAGGGGCCTGATGGGAGGCAGTGTTGGAGTAAGTCTTTTTTTTGTTTTTAGGGTGGGTTGTTTTGGGGGTTTGGTGTTTTTTTGTTTTTTTTTTTGCATATGTGTGATTTTTATATCCTGTTATTTATGTCCAGGACTAAAACTTGGTTTGTTTTCCCACCCCCTTCCACCACCAGCCCCCATTAATGTGAAACTGGGGCAGGGATCTTAGTAAGATAATGAGTTGAGGTGTTGTTATTTTTACGTTGGCATGAAATTTTTCTCACATGAACAACTGCATCTGAGTACCAGTTAATGCATAAATTTGCTTAATGTGGGAAGGATGCCAAGTGTTTGGAATGAAGTTTTGAATGGGGAAAAGAATGTTAAACTGAAGGTCTTCTTCCTGAAGGTTTCCCAGCCTTCTTGTAGCTATAGGTTTCAAGCTGCCTCTTTTTCTTGTTGTTTGCAATGCTGGAGATCCAGGCTGTAGAGGAGAGGAGGGAATTTTCATGTGAATACATCAGCACCTGTCTCGTCATCAGAAACACACTGCAGTAATAATGCAGGTGTCCCTGCAGCAGAAACCCTGTTGGTGCCAGTGCTGAGGACAGTGTTATGCCATTTCAGCAGCACGGACTGCTGCTCCTCTCTCTCTCACCCTTCTCCCCTCCTCCCCGTTTTTATCTTTTTTTAGCAGCAGCAGACAAATGGAGTGTAAAGTTGATGAAATAAAAAAGGCACCGAGACGTTCCAGCTGCTGGACTTCAGGTTTCTGCTGAACGAGGCACTTAGGTTTTGGGGAGGGTCATTGCAAGTTGGAAAGACAACAAATCTGATGAGGCATCCCAGATAACTGGAACCAGTCCTCGCTGTACTGGGAAGGAACGCTGCCCTGAGGCTTGGTGTCTGCAGTGGCTCTGCTGCTTTAGTAGCTGGGAAGGGCAAGGCAGAATTGCACAGCTCGTTCCTGTTTCAAAATAGATTTGAAGGAAAAAAACCAAAACACCGAAAATGCAAAGCTGAAATTGAGTAGGCAAAATAATCTGCTTCACTTGGCTTTAGTGTATGCTTTCCCCTTCAGTAACCAGGAAGCTGATCTTTATCTAACAAAAATGGTGTCTTGTGTAAATAGCCTGTGCACTGCTTTCGGGCTGTGTCGTGTCAGTGGGGTGGCTGTGACATTCGGGTTTGTCCCCAGAAATGGCAAGCAGTGTCAGAGGCTTGTCTTCAGTCAAGTTTTGAATGGAATTATCAATATAATACTTTATTAATGCTGTGAAGATCTACGTCTTAAAATGGCTTGAAATCTTTGTTGACTAAGAGGTAATTTTCACCTGAAAACATGTAGCCTTAGGTGAAAAGGCAGGCATACACTTTGCCTTAATATTTAGCTTGATACTGTCAAAATCTGTTCCCACTGTTTCATTTCATATGGAAGTAGAATGCCTTGTCTGGTGTTCCAGATCAGTTATTTTTTCCAGTAAGCTGACTTTCAACTGAGGTGGGCTGATGGTTTTTGAAATGGTAAATGGTGATAGTCTGCAGGCTAAAAGTAGTGGGGTAAGAGAGAGCAGGCATGAAGTTCTTGTTGTAGTATGGGATGTGTGAGGAGCTGAAAAAATTTCCAAACCTTTCTTAAACTGAGATGACAAAAAATGAACAAAAAATACAGTTCCTGTGCAGTGTATGGGTGTTATGAAGTACCTTTGAAAGGAGGTACTTATTCCATAGCAAGTGTTTTGTCTGTCTTTATTCCAAATGATTTTTTGACACTTAAATTGAAAGCTGCATATTAAGCCTTTGATAGCCCATTAAGGTTTAAAACAAGCTGGAATTATCGTAATTTGCAGAGGGGTTTTGGGTTGCCTATTTGTATGCTAGGCTTTGGATGTGAAAAAACCTGGTGCTTGAAATGCTTGGCCCAGTTTGCCACATTCCAAATATATCAGCTCCTTGTTTTGATTCACTCTTGCCTCAGGAATCCATTGATGCACATTGCATGTTCAGGTAGAAGATATTAAAAACACCTCACTGTGTCTTGTAGTGAAAAGTAACTTACTGGTTATTAGTCTGAGTTGGGCTTTGTCCTTGCACTGGAAATGTTGGCTTATTTCCTCTTGTGCATTCTATTGGCAAGGTAATGGTAGGAAAGGTGCTATCTCTGTGTTTTACAGACTCTGAAGGGCATGTCGATGAAGTGAGCAGTGGAAAATATTTTATTTTAAAGAAATACTTACAGAAGTTGCATGAAAACAGAGTTAATTTATCTCTTTTTTTTTTTCCTTTGGTGCAGTGTCTTTCAGCAACTTGGAAGAATTTCACAGTAATCCCCAAAGTAATCCCCAAAGTAGGAAGCAGTCAGCAGCCAAAAAATACTTGGGGACCACTTTTCATACAAGAACAGACAGAAGAAAATCCTGATCCCAGACTTGGGGGGAGTTTATGGGCTTGAAGGTTTGTGGGTGTGCTAGTCTGGTGCCCAGTCCTGCCCAGCCAGCTGGTGAGATGGAAGTGCTGTAGGTCCAGCTCTAAATCAGTAAATGACATTAGCTGTAGAAACAATCTGTTTGTCTTAGTGAGATGAAGGGCAGGGACAGAAATAATTAGCTCTCTGCCATTGGAGGTGTGAGAGCTAAAAGTGTCTGGAGGGAAAGCTGAGATTATCTGGGTAGGAGCTGCTAGGGCACCAGGGGAGGGTGGTGCGGCTCTGGGTCAGGCTCTGCTGTTTACATGTGGAGTTCCTCCTGGAAACTGGGATTAAAACTGCTGTTTGAGAGTCATTTTTAGCTAAAAGCTGAGGGATCTGAAGCTTCCTTGCTCTTCAAGCTGGTAACTGGTGTGTGCAGTGGGACTTGGGTTCGGTAAGTGACCTGGTGATGGTTATCATTGCCCTCTGAAGGTGGCTTTGCAATACCTGACAGACTTGCACATCCTGGTTAAATTTCATGTTCTCTTTAAAAACCTTTGCTGCTCTCCAAAAATTTGGGAGCTGGGAAAAATCAACAGCTACAGTGCTGGCAAATAGGCAGTGAGTCCCTCAGTAAGACAGAGTTCAAAAGGAAAGGCAGGTGAGGTCTCCAAGGAGGTGACACGTGGCAATAGCCACTCGCTGCCCCGTGTGTCCTGGGTGCTTTGGAGGGGCTTTCTACCAGGGCTTGCTTCTCATAGGATGTGTTTGGCACCCTTTGGGTATCAAACACCAAAGGTCCAAGTGCCAAGGTAAAAATGCAGCAGATTCTAAATTCGTGATAGGTGCCTAATGAGAGGCAGAAGTCATGGGAGTCATTGACAAAAGCTGAGGAAGAAAATCTGCTGTTGGGCTGTTGGCCCAGAAGATAGGGGCCAGTCCCAAAAATAGGGAAAAACAACCTGTGGAGAACATGTTTTGTCATGAAAGGTGTTTTATTTGGGTCTTGTAAAATACCTGCCTGGGCTAGTGTGGTTCATCCAAACCAGCTTTCAGATGCTGTTGTTTATGGAGCTTAAAAATGCTGAAGTTTAGAAGAGTTTCATCCTGTGCTGGTTAATGAGCAGAGCACCCCTTGCTGCTTCACAGCCCTGGGACTTGTCACCTGCAGTCTCCCCGCTAGACACTTCAGCTGGATTCCACTGTTTGCTTGATGCTTTTTTAGGAAGTGTTTACTACCTTTTTTTGAGCATGTCTTCATGTAAGGCTTCAAGATGAAGAAATGTTACATGGTCTTACTATAAACAGACAGCTAAAAGACAGCAAGGAACTTGCCTGCTTTCAGGAAGATGTTTGGCCAAGGGTGCTGTTTGTGTTTTCAGGAGCAAGTGTTGGGGCTGGGTTGGTGACACTGCCTAAATGACCCATGAGATAAAGCAGCTCTGCTTTATCTGAGTGGCTGCTTTCAGGTGGCACCTGTTGCAGGAATTAATGTGATGTTGGTTCCCATAACTTACATGGGTCGTGAGGTCTTGAGTGTTTGCTCTGTTAATTTCTGAGTAACTGGTGGAAAGCAGTAATACGAATCCTGTGCATGCAGGATGGCCCTAAAGAGGAGATTTGAGAATGGAGTCAGCAAAATGGGCTCTTGAATTCAGGTGGAGGACCCAAGACAAGAAGGGGAAAATAGCTTCTTACAGCCTTCATGGCTCTTTGTTGGCCTTAGAGTGTTTGAAGAAAAACTGTAAACCAGTGATAAACAAATCCTGGAGATGCTCTGTAAATTAATGACCAGAGCTATTCATGGCAGCTCTGTACTGATTAGATGGATAAATAATGGCCTTTTGTCATTCTGCAGCAAGGGCTTTAGTAGGTGGTGGATGCTGGAAACCCACTCTTTTCTACCATTGTTCATAAATGAAATTTTAAGTAGTTGCTTTGAGTGTTCTCTACTCTTGCTGAAGTTTGCCAATCATTAAGCTCTCTGCTTATGCTTTGTGGGTGACTGTGTTGGTGTCAAGTGTAGTTACAACTTTCATGCATGAAAGGAGGGAGCTCAGACATTAAACCAAGTGACATTTTCAAGGTGCCAGAGTCACCAGCATAACAAAAAGGCTTAGCTCTTGGGTTCTTTGATTTCCTGGCATCAAGCAAGTGTAGAGCTCCTTATCAGTGAAGTTGTGCAGTATCATCAGGTGAAGCTTGTTGTGGTCAGATGTGTACTACTGCTTTTTATGGTTTTATGTGTATGGAGAGTTTTCATACTACGTTGCCAATATTTGCCAGGTCCTTCTGCTGAGGGTTAGATTACAGTTGCTTGGAATTTACGTTTGTTAATTTAGGTATTGTGTGCAAATTTTAATCATGAACAGACTTGACTATCTTGATACCTGAGTTGATGATGTGATTCTAGAGGAGCTGTTTTGTGCCAAGTACTGGATTTCTGTCTCTTCAGTGTAGAAGATGTGAAGAAACAGCTATAGATGTACATATTCCTTCCTTCCTCCATCCCTGGCTTGACAGAAAATTAGGAAGATACTAATCTGTGTTGGGCTTGGGAGACACTGGGACAGAGATCTGCAGGCCTAGTGAAGAGGAAATGTCCCCTACTTGTTATGGAAAAGACACAAACAGATCACTGCAAGGTTGAAAGAGGAAAGAAAGAAGAGGTGGGGTTTTGAGACTGCATTTCAGAAGACAGAAAATAAAACATGTAGGGGTATGTGTGGTGTGTGGGTGGGTGGGTGGGTGGTGTGTGTGTGTGTGTGTGTGTGTGTGTGTGTGTGTGTGTGTACCCACAGCTCGTTCTGTGAGAGCCTGGGAGCAGGCGCTCAAGGAGGACAAAAAAGGTCCCTGAGGGTGCAGAACCCAGCTTGATGTTGGGCCTTGGGAGCTAGGGAAGAACTTGTCTGTCTGATAGGAGGTGATAAAAGCATGTAGCATTGAAAAGTGAAGTTTAGTCTGGTATTGCAGTACTTGGAAAGTGTAGAGCTACTGTTCTGCCTAGAAAAACAGGACTGGGAACGTATGCTAAAGTACTTGCAGCATGAAATTTCCTTGAGGTTTGGATTTGCATACATGTTGACACCCTGCTTTTCTAAGCCGTGTAAAAATGTGTCTCTACAGTTGTATTCAGTGCATCAAATCTGTAGGCTGTTCTGTTTGAGAGTGGTCAGAACTTGGGAATTTTCTACTAGCGTCCCTTTTTGCTTGTAGGAGCATCAGATACACTAGAAGTGATACCAGGCAAAGTAAACTTGGGAAAGTACAGAACGTGATATTTTTTATTGCAGGATGAGAGAGGAGGAGAAGTCTTGTAAAAGGCCTTCTGTTGGGAACTGTCTGAACAATTGGATTATGTCAGAGTATTGTTTGATTGGAGAAGTACTGACTGAGAACCCAGATGAAATATTCTGATATGTGAGGTGGAGCGTTTGTGTACTATTCTACACGGTTTTTTGGTTCAGGGAAATAAAATACATCTGAAGACCATTAAAGGAAATGTCTGTTTACTTGGCCTGGTAAATGGAAACGCTTTGTCTTGGGTTTGTAGCTTCTGTAGAAAAGGCAGTATGTTCTGAGAAAGGAAAATGGAATTTTCACTTCTAGCAAAATACAGATTTATTCACTGCTGTCAGACTCTGTGTCTGTTCTCACCTCAGCCTCAGTGTATTCTGTGTCCTGGTGGATGGACTGGAAGGAGGAGGCTGCAGGTCCAGTGAAACTGCTGAGCTGAAGGCAGCTGGGAGAGGATGGAAGAGGGTAATTGGAAGCTTGATGAAGTTTTGGGAGGTGTAGGTTGAAGATGTATCTCTGCTACCTTAGAAAAGGAAAAGCAGCTATATTTAACCTCCTAAAATAGCCTGAATTTGCTACTTAATGTCAGTTTCCTGATGTTCCTCTGCAGTGGTTTAAATGATGACAGTACCTAATGTAAACATTTTCAAAACTTCATTTGAAAATGTTTTCTCCTGACAGCTTGTGGTTGTTTGGTGGTGTGTTGTTTGTAGGTGGATTGCTTTTCTTCTCCCCATTCTCCTTGTGTTAGACTTTGCTTTTTATTCATACTATGCTCATGTCCTTAGTTGGAAGGAAAGTAGAAGAGTTTTCCATTTGGAACTTAAACTGCATAAACGACCTCATTTGAGGGGAGAGGATGTGAGTGGGGAGAGATGTTTTCCTAGTTTGACTTTTTGCTTAGCAAATATTTCATAGTGTTAGGAAGAGCCATGACCAGCTGCTAAATATCTCACTTGGATGAGGGTTTTGGGTTTTTTTTTCAGTTAGTCTAAGTGGTGGGGATTTTGCATGAGTTGGGTGAGCCAAGAATCCTTCCCACTGCTCAGTAGTTTGCCTTTCCTGTGGTGAAATCTGTTCCTTGGCTCCTGAGCAGGGAGCAGCTCCTTTCTCTTGCTGCTTTGCTGCAGCAGCCTTCGTCCTCTGGAAGAAAACAAATGACAAGTCCTCAGCTGAACCAAACCGGGTGCACCCAGGGCTGGGGGTGCACAGAGCTGCTTGGCAGCTGCAAGCAGAGGACCCTGGGCAGGCAGGAGTGAGCTGCTCCTTAGGACTGGGCAGGAAACCAGGAGTTGCCTTCACCAGTTTGCCAGACAGGAGAGCTGCTGGCTGTGTGAATGTCACTGGGAAAAAGGAATGGTGAGGAGCAACGTGGGATCCTGCAGGACTGTCCTGTTGGCAGCAGTTGGGAATCATCCCCTTCAGCTTGCTGTGCCCCCAGCTCTGAAGGAGGGCAAAGAGGCTTCAAAGGAGTGGAAGGAGGGTGCAAAGATGCCCTTGAGATGTGTAATTGTGTGTTGACAAAAGGTGTCTGACAGGAGGTTCTGTTTCTCAGTGGTACCATTCAGTGGATGATAAATTCAGGTTATTTTGGGAGTAGGCCTCAGCTTACCTTTCTAAACAAGCAAAGTCTTTAGACTCCAGCATTAGATTTTAGTGCCTTATCCTTGTAAGTTCTGAGCTGGAGGCAGGGTGCAGAAAGAAATGTTGTGGGCTCTTCACTTGAGACAAGAAAGTGAATGGGAGGGTGGAAGGAGGAGACCTTTCAGGAGTCCTGAGATGACCTGGTCACTCCTCTGGTTTGTCTGCCCACTTTGATTCCTGGGGCATTTATCTGCAGGAATCTGAACTTGTGATACTCATGAGGCTTCTTTTAAACTTTGGAGACACACATGAATCTTAAGAATAAAATAAGTTGTATTTCTGCCTTGGTAGACTGTATTCCATGTGGAAATAGGTTACTGCTGTTTCAGCAGACAGTGGCTGCTTTCATCCAAAGATGATTGAAGTTTTTAATCATATTGTAGGGGTGGCTAGCACATGGGGTTTGTATGACAGGCTTGTATTTAGATTGATTTTTATTTAGGATTGGGGTTTTATTGTTTTTAGTTTTTATTGTTTTTAGTTTTGAGTTTTGAAGCTGTTGGGCTTTGTATGAGGGTGATTAAATGTGGTCTTTATAATCTGGTAAATTAATAAACGTAGAGGTGTGTTCATGGAACTGCTAGAGTGTCTTGCCTAAACTACTCAACCCTGTCCTTATCCTAAAACACAAATGGATACTGATCTCTTCCATAATTTCTGTGTTTCACAACCAAAAGAAATGGGGAGTACAGGAAAGAAGGATCTTCAGAAGAATTTGTGCCACTCAGCATCTGTTTCTGAAAAGGCAGATATAGTGGGTTGCGTGTTCTGTACTGTTTGAAATAAATGTTATCTTGAGACAGATGCTGTGAAACTCTTGTGTGTTGTGAGTTGGTTCTCTCTGGAAGTTGTTGCTGATCCTTCTGGGTTTATTTTAATGTTGGATTAGAAGGCATCAGACTTGAAGGAAGTAAAGATAGCTGAGGGAATTCTTCTGCAAGTCAGAAGAAAATAGTTCACACTTAAGCAGTGATTAAACTAAACAGTGATTTTTCTGGTTTTGTGTGCTAGGAGAGTTAAATGCCATTTGAGGGTAGGTGACTTAGGTTACTGGATTGTGTGAAATAAAATCTATTTTTTGTATTTATCTTTAATGCTCTGAATAGGAAATTAACCACCCAAACCAACAGCTTGTGTAGAAACCCATTCTGTCTACTACCTTTAGGCCTTCTGGAATGATACCTATTTTGTCACTTTTCCTTCTGTATCTTAAGTTTGACTTGAAAACTGTGTAGTGTGGAGATGTGAAGTCAAGCTCAAATTATCCCAGTATGTCACAGAGCAAATGGGTAAGGTGACAAAAGGTACATTCTTTTATGTCTCATTTTGGATCCTCTCATTGCTTCCATGGGTGGAAGACAAAGTAACAAAGTATTTAAAAAGCAATTGCTTAGGAAAACTAAAAATGTGGGGGGGTTGTTTTCTAGGTATATTTTGGTCAGTTTTGTGTCATTCTTAAACCATACCTGTTATTTTTCAGGTGGAATCGTTTATCTTGGATCAGGATGATCTCGAAAACCCCATGTTGGAAACAGCTTCTAAATTGCTTTTGTCAAGTACTGCTGATGGTGCTGACCTGAGAACAGTAGATCCAGAAACCCAGGCAAGATTAGAAGCTTTACTTGAAGCTGCAGGTAAGTACTCGTGTCCCGTACGGGTTTAACCCCAGAGCCCTAACACATGAAGACCACACTGGAACTGCTTGCATAAGGCTAATCCATATGAGTGTGAGAGAGATGCAGAATGTAAGGCAGTGTGAGCTTGGCAAGGTTGTGTGAGTCACTGAAGAGCAAGAAGTTTATTAAAGCTTTCCAAATTTTGGGAAATCAGAGTTTTATTGGAAGGCTGTGATTCTGATCAGGTCCCCCCAGCGTTGGATTTCTGAAACGCGGAGTCAAAGTGACACCTGACCTTGCCTTGCAGCCTGGTGTCAAAAACCAGATTGCTCAAGAAGGCTTTTCTTCTGTTACAATTCCTGTCTGAAAAGCTTTTTCTAGTTGCTTATACGAAGCAGTGGCCAGCGACTGAAAGCTAAGAGGGTTTCTGGGCGGGAGGGGTCCTTAATCCTCCGCATCTCCAAACGCGCGGAACCCTTCTGCCGACAGCTGTCACTGCCTTAATTGCAATTTCTCCCTTGTCTCCTTTCCTGGCACCCGTCCCCACCCGTGGCACGTGGGCACGGAAGGAATAGGTAAGCTGTCCACAGCTGATGGCAAAGCCTTCGCAGACCCCGAGGTGCTTCGCAGGCTGACTTCCTCGGTCAGCTGCGCGTTGGATGAAGCTGCCGCTGCGCTGACGCGGATGAGAGCGGAGAGCACAGCAAATGCAGGGCAGACGGACAAGTAAGGCACCCCCCTCTCTGCTTCCCCGGGGGGCTTTTCCAGGAGGGTTGCTACTTTTAGAAGCAGTTGTACTTGTTGTATCAGTTCTGATTACAGGATGGTGAAACTCTTTACTCCAGTGGAATTAGTGCCAAGCTATCAACCTGTGGTTCTCCTGCGAAGCGTTCCTGGACTGTCAGGTCTTGCAGTGGGAAGTGAAGCTGTTCAGTACTCCTCAGAATTCAGAAATCTCACTCACCATTTAGCTTGACCAACTATAAACACAAAATTTCTAAGCTCTTAGAACTGTACCAAAAAATATCAGATTTTGAAAAGGGTCAGTCCATGAAAATAACTTGGGGACCAGCAAAAACCCCTTAATCTCTTGTTTTAGAGAACTTTAGCTGGCCTTTCTAATGGAGGAGAGAAAACAGTTGAGGGCCTGGAGTCTCCATGGTGGTCAGCAGCTTTCTGGTATTGTGTGGGACCTTGGGGAGCCATGCCAGAGTCACTGCTTTTAACTGGACTTTCTGGTTTAGTGTTTTTTTGTCTTGCTTGGATGTTTGAGGCAGAAAAGTTTCCTCCCTAGGCCGTCATGAAGCTTCAGTCCAACAGAAACATAGTGCCAGTAGGAAGCAGCAGGTGCTGCTGTGCTGGTTGGCAGTTTGCTTCTTGTACACTGAGCAACTCCAAAGAAACCTGTCCTGGTATGTTGATGGGACATTAGAAGAAGAGCAGAATAGTATGGGGTCATCTGCATCCCTCCCTGCCCCCAGCTCTCTTCTTGTGCACAGTGGCTGTTGTGTAAGTTGTTGGTGGGACAGAGGATATAGGAAGCAAAAATAAATGTAGGGAATGCAATGAACAGATAATACTGGAGAAATAACTCTCTATATGTGCCTGGGGTCCTGGTTGCAGTATACAGGTATAAGTCCTTGCTATACAAATTATACAAATTCCCACATTTACATCTTGAGTATTTTAAATTGCTCATATTTCCATTGAGTTACGTGGCTTGCAGAAATTTTCTGCCACCTACCTTATGTTTTCATTCCCTTTTGAGTTAGTTCTGTGTTGATGGGATTCCCTGAATGGAGAAGGCCAGTGGGTCAGGTGAGGTCAGTGGCCTTGGATTTATCATTATTGATCCATTTCTTTGAAGCACAATAGAGAAATATGTCAGACTTGGAATTTTTGTTCTCACAGATCTATGAACCATTTTGGATTGCAGACAATGTAGACAGAAGACAGAATCAGAGGGATTGGAAATAGGCTTTGGGTAGACTTTCTTTTTGACTGAAACAGAATTGGAATGATAGAAGTGAAGAACTTGGAGAGAAACATGAGAACTACAAATAGTCTGACTTAGGGCTTACTAAACCAGGAGAATTTTATAGTTTTTTGCTTGGTTGAGTTAGGCCCACAGCTGAAATACCAGATTGCATTACAAAATTCTGGGGATTTCAGCACACGACACAGGGGAAGTGATTAATTTTCTTACAGGACAAGAGTGATGCAAGTGGTTTTAGCTTCATTACAGTGCTGAACAAAACTTAGTGTTCCTCAGGTGGACAGGTGATTTCAGTGTCCTCTGGGCCTGGAACAGAAGAGAATGACTGCAACTCTGAGCAGTGGTTGCTGATTTGGAAAGGAATACTCATGGTGTTGTACTTACCATGATTTCATCAGTTCTCCTTTTCTTTGACCCATAGTTTAGAAAATGAGTGGGACAGACCCTGTGTTTTCAAACTGGAACTACAAAGCAGAAATAGGCTGAGACCCTGTATTATGGCATATTATGGCATAATTAGTAGTATAAACCAACAGAGATTTGTTAGCAGTGCTATTGATTAGCTTTTCAGAAGGGAAAATTACTCTTTGTATCTCAGATTCTTTAATGGTTACCAAAAAAAAAGGTTTTGTGCTTCTACAGGGCATAACATCATGCTCCATACTTAGGGCTCAGGCAGTAAATCAAGTCCTTGGTCATGTCTTCTCTTACTTTATGTCCTGCTTCAGTCATACTTAATGCAGAATTTGGTAACCCCAGTGACCATCCTGCAGGTACTCCTGTAAACCTCTGTTCAGAATAACTCCTGGGGTGGTTGAGTGTGCACGTTACTCTGTTTCCAGAGAACTTACATGGACACTCTGGAGTGTAGAAACAGCACCTCATTTTCATTAGGAGCTGGCACTCTTTTTTCAGGTTGTGTTTTTCTCTTTTTGTTGACTGGATCCCTGTGGTGTGCTGGGTGTTTCACCTGCAGGCAGAGGCAGTGTTTCAGGCATAGTCCTCTCTGACTGGTGACTGCTTTGTGTCTGACAGCCGCAGCTTGGCCGAGGCCTGTTCAGAAGGAGATGTAAATGCTGTGAGGAAGTTGCTGATTGAGGGACGGAGTGTGAACGAGCACACAGAAGAAGGGGAGAGCCTCCTTTGCTTGGCCTGCTCAGCAGGATATTATGAGCTTGCACAGGTTGGTTTCCTGAGTGTTTTAGTATGTGTGTATTGTACAGAAAAAACCTGAGTGTTGAATGACTGCATTGTGGTGTGGGGTACCTGGAAGGTGGTGTTAAGGTGGTGGGAGATGGCAGTTACCTGGCAAATGGAGACTGAGATGTGGACTGAATGTTGCTGATGCATTCTTTTTGCTCCCTTTCTCTGTGTTTCTGACACAAAACTGTGTGTTGGGGAAGGTGGGAGCTTTGTGTAGTGTTTCAACCGTCTCGATGTGCTGGTTTGTCACTTGCCAGTGCTGTTGATCACCCTTCTGTTGGCAGGTTCTTCTGGCAATGCATGCTAATGTAGAGGACCGTGGGATTAAGGGAGACATAACACCTTTAATGGCTGCTGCTAATGGTGGACATGTCAAAATTGTCAAGTTGCTGCTAGCTCATGGTGCTGATGTGAACGCACAGTCATCAACAGGTAAAGAAGTCTGGTGGAGTTTTTTTGATAGCAACTGAAAAGCTGAGGTGTGCAGCACCTGGGAGTTTGGGGAGGGATGTCTCAGGCAAGCAACACAGAGTGCTTCCTTATCTTTTTGCTATACAGCTTCTGCTTTGATTTTAAAGAAGCTAAAAAATATTTTTGTAAATACAAATATGAGAAAACTGGGTCTGTTCAGCCTTGAGAAGAGAAGGCTCAGGGGAGACCTCATTGTGATGTTCCAGAACTTAAAGGGGGCTACAAATCAGCTGGAGACTCCCTGTTCACAAGGAGTCACCTGGACTGGACAAGGGGCAATGGGCACAAGGTGCTTCTGGGAAGATTCTGGTTGAACACAAGAAGGAAATTTTTCCCCATGAGGACAGTCAGACCTTGGAATGGTCTCCCAGGGGAAGTGGTGAATTCCCCCACTCCAGAAAGTTTGAAGTCTCAGCTAAGTGGGGTGTTGAGAGATCTCAGATAAACAATAATATTAAAAGGGTTGGACCAGGTGATCCTTGAGCTCCCTTCCAACCTGGCACTCCGTGTCCCTAATCAATTAAGGTGTGTGAGATCAATTAGTACCTGGAAGAAGCTTGCATATATCAAATCTGTTGCACAGGTAAAGCATGGTTTGAGAGGCTGGTGTGTAAATAGAAAATTATTTGGTGACAGGGGTAAAAGCCAAGGGAAAACAGTAAACATAAGAAAGTGCCCCCCTGGTTTTTTGGATGGAGGCTGGGATTAGGCAGGCTAGGAACAGGGAGAGATCTGCAG
Organism: Heliangelus exortis; assembly: GCF_036169615.1. Classification (NCBI taxonomy): domain Eukaryota; kingdom Metazoa; phylum Chordata; class Aves; order Apodiformes; family Trochilidae; genus Heliangelus; species Heliangelus exortis. The sequence goes on along the minus strand of NC_092425.1, from coordinate 43,238,453 downwards.
TCAGTCAGTCAGCACTGAGCTGCTATGTGCAGTTACTTGTTTATTGTTCCCCCCTCCCCATGGTTCTTGGTCTCTAGCCTGAAAACCCCCTGTTGCATAAGGTAACCAGGCAAAAGGGATGAAGTGGAGCATAAGCTGCAGTCCCCAGTGTGGGAACACTACCACATCCTGTTTTCAAACCTTTTTCTCATCCTCATGTAGGCAATACAGCCCTTACCTACGCCTGTGCTGGAGGCTACGTGGATGTTGTGAAAGTCCTGCTGGAAGCAGGTGCTAGCATTGAGGACCACAACGAGAATGGCCACACTCCCCTGATGGAAGCAGGCAGTGCTGGGCACGTGGAGGTGGCCCGGGTGCTGCTGCAGAACGGGGCAGGCATCAACACCCACTCCAACGAGTTCAAGGAGAGCGCGCTGACGCTGGCCTGCTACAAAGGTGCAGTGCTCACACCCTGCTTGCTCCTGGTGTAAGCAGTGGGGGGGTGGCACAGGTGTGGGAAGGCTTTATTTATTCCCTCGTGCTGTCCAGGACAAAGTGGGTGCCTGGGATACCAGGTAGCGTGTATGTGACAGGATGGCAGGTATGGAGAGGCAAGTATTGAGATACACAATGTGTATCTGGGCCTTTATAATGCTTCAAAAGGTTTTTCTTTTCTCTCAAGTGAATTATGCAGTGAGGAAATACTTAATCATAGAGAATGGTAAACTTCCAGTCATGTAACTACACTTTGCAAGAGGCATCTGCTTAGATACAGAGATTATTTAAATTTAGCACTTGGAAAACACACAGGACCTGGGGCCTTGCCTTGTAGGTGTCAGTGCTTAGGCAACAGGCCTTGCTTGCCTCCCTTGGAGTGTTAGGCAGCTATCTTGCATCAGCCAAGCAAGGGATGAAGAAGTTTAACTGAGGGGCCAGATGTGTTCACACAGAGGAGCAGTTGCTGTGATCATCACTTAGGATATTTTTCATTAGAGCTGTTGAAGTGCTGACATCACAGAGTAGTTGCTGTCAGAAGCAGAGGTAGAAGATGGTCTTAGTATTTCATTTATTTTTCTTCCACCTGCCTTGCTGAATTCTTGGTTTGGTGTTGCTGAATGCTTTCTTAAGCCATGGTCATTTTCCTTTGTGGTGGCTGTCAAAGCAGAGGTCTTTGAAAGAGGGGAGTGGGACCCCATAACATTCCCTGAGAATATGTGCTTGTGTTCTGACTCCTGAATTGAGGTTGGAAAGCAGGGGTGGAAAAAAACCTGTACTTGATGAGTTGTTCACTGTGATACATGGGTCAGAAGTGAAGATATTCAGGCTTTTGGTTTTTGCATTCTTACCTGTCAAATATTTCCTCCTTCCAGGCCATCTGGAAATGGTGAGATTTCTGCTGGAAGCTGGTGCAGACCAGGAGCACAAGACAGATGAAATGCACACTGCTCTCATGGAGGCTTGCATGGTAAGAGATGCATCAGCACTGAGCCATTTGTACTCTCTTTTCATTTAACTGCAAATTTAGTAAATACTGGTAATTTATGTGAACAGAACCCTTTGGGGTTTTGTCCTGTGTAAGTTTGCAGGCTTCTGGGTAAGCAACTTTCAGTTTATGACTGGAAAATCCTACAGGAATCTCCAAATTAAATAGCTTGAAGTGATTTTAACAGCTCTGAGATACAAAATGTGTGGTAAATGTAGGCAGTGAATATGGTCATGGCCTGGCTACTTGGAGGCATTTAGCATAGCTCTGACAAATCCCAGGAGCCTGTAAGCTGAGGTCTCTTTCTGTGGAGGGGGTTATGCTTTGGTGTCCCATGTGCAGCTTGTTCTAGTGTGGTCACAGATCCATGTGCTCCCTTGAAAACACAGGATCAGAAGCTGTCTGGGGAGCAGTGAGGAAATGGAAGGAGAAATTGTTAATTTCTTACCAATAAGAGAACTTTCGTGTTGCTGCTTGGCCCATCTAGGGGCAATTGTAAAATGATAGTGTGGAATTAATTGCCTTTTAGTGAAATCTTGTGAGGTTCTTGAGAACAAGTCTGGTTTCTGGATAATAATGCTTTGCCATAGAATGCAAATGTCAGTCTTTCATGTCATTAGCCTTGTGTAGGGTCAGGTTGTGAACCTGTGGCAATAGAGGAGTGCTGCAGATACTTATTTAGTCTTCCCTTTGTTGAAATAACTGTAATGGCTCTAAAATCAGCCAGTTATGTCTATTCATGGAAGCTAATGGCTTCAGACAGGGGAATCATTAACAGAAACCATTGTACTCCCAAGCAGTCATTAGAAAGAAAGGCATGTAGATAAACAGGACTTCAGCTATTGTTTATCTCTCTCTGAAATCTTAATAGATCAGCCATATAAATATCGTGGGTGCTGTCCTTGCAGCAAGTTCCCTGGAAGGTGATGGTAAAATTACCTCATTTAATGTTGCAATAACCTTCTCCTTGGGACAGCTCTTGGGCAGACCAGAACTTTGCAGAGCAAGCTGGTGTTTCATGGAGCAGCCTTCTTTTCCTTGACACCCTTTTCCCCCACGTTTTCCCTCCACCAGCAGACAAAAAGAAATTCATGAGACTCTCAGAAATGCTGAGACCCCTTTTTTATTTAACACTTCCTGAGCAACAGAAAAAAAAAAAGTGCCCCTTATTTCAGGAATCTGCTCCTAAATCCTCCCCTGAATTCACAGCTTGTTGAGAGTCTCAGTACCTTCTGTTCTGCTGAAGAGAAGGAGCAACTTTTAAGCAGGACTTTAAAAGGTTGCAGTCTGAAATAAGGCAGAGGCTTCTCAGCATGTTTTTCTGCAGAAACAGTTGTCAGAAGACAGTTCCCTCCTCTAGAAGAGGATTGAACTTGACCGTAGGTTACAGACTTGTTAGGGTGGCAGGGCATGACACACAGCAGTGAAACTGTTTAAACCTTGTCCTACAAGGCACAGGGCAGACTTCTGGCTGAGAGCTCTCACAGACAGCAGTTAACATTGGTTTAATGCAAATGAGGTGTTGGGCAATGTGACTTGCCTTGTGGGAGCAAAAAGCAGGTTTGTCTGGTTTCCTCTCACTGGAGTAACCAATCTTGCAAAAGGAGGGCTGAGCACTGCCCACAGTGGCTGATCTTTAAAATGCACCTGGTGCACTTGTGCAGGTTGGTCAGAAGACTTTGTCATCTAATAGTAGTTTTGGGGCTTTTTCCAGCTGTTGCAGAAGAGCTGAACAGCACCACCCCTTCACAAGGTTGCTTAAAGCAGGGGTAAAATTTCCTGGTGTGGTTAAATGCCAGCAGTTCTTCCCAAGGCTGCTTGGCCCACATAAAAGCCTTTGAAGCATACCTTCATACTGCTGTTTGCCAGGCTTGTTGTGAATCAGGGATGATTTGTGAGCTCTCCTGCCAGAGCCTGATGGTTCAGGCACTGTCTCTGCGTTTCCCTGAGGAAGGATTCTTTATGGAGTCTTGGAGGTTTTTTCCTTAAAATAGTATTGTCATTTCATGTAAAAGGTGAATATGTCCTAGTTAATGTCCTAGATATTTTTCTGAGAGGAAATCATGTGTTGCTCCCTGGATATCAGAAGAAGGTATAAAACACTTAAGAAAATGAAGCGTAAAAGAAGTGCAGATTGGTATTTTGTCTGGAAAAGAGCTTGGTGGGGCTGTGGTTTCCAGCTTGGCAAGGATGGCAATTTGCTGTCTCTTTTTAGTTAATCTGAGATCAGGGTGTCCTTAACTCGTTCAGTGACAACCTAGGGACAGCCTTGAGTGCCTGGGAAGCTGCTGGGTTTTGTCCTCTGCATCCCCCTAAGCTTTGTGCTTTGGACCTTAGCCCATGATGCTTACTCCAAGTTGGACTGATGGCAAATTCCTCATGGAGAAAACCAGCTTGGAGAGCTTGTGCTGTTGTTGGACTGCAGTCACCCAGCCAGTCTCTGCTTCTCTCTACACAAAAGCAGAGCTGTCACTACCAGGCCTCCAGTGTCAACATCCAACTAAAAAGCCACTTCAAACAGTTCCTGCCTTTATGGCATGCTGAAAACATGACTGAGGTCAGATGCTCAAACATTTCCTTTGTTTCTAAAGGAGGAAAGGAAACCTAGGTGCTATGGTTTGGTAAAACAAAGGGGACAATGTGATGATGGTAACTGGAAAATCCTGCCAGGGGGAGGCTGTGGTTCAGGTGGCTCCTGTGAGGTGTGAGGAACCCCTGAGAAATGGGCTTGCTTTGGCTCTTCTCTTGGAGGGACCAAGTCAGTCCTGACTGCTGTGAAACTGAGCAGTTTTGTGAAACTGAAACAGTTTTGCAGGAGCCAAGAGGCAAGCAGTGTCACCGTGCACAGCTCCTTTTGAGGGAAGGAAGGAAGGAAGCAAAATGATTAAATCCTGTCCTCTCTTCCTCCTCCCTCCCAAGGGCCAGGAATCTGTAATGTAAATAGTCTGAGACACCCAACAGTCTGCATGGACGTGAGGACAAACTGTATTCCTGACAGGTGTTGTTTTTATTGCTAAAATATACTATATTTAACAAATAATGCAGCTGCCTGTTGAATTAAAACAAAATTCCCTGTATGACAAAGTTAGAAGCATTGGCATTGAGTGACTTGTTTGCAGTGTGCAGTGGTTTTGTTGCTTTTAGGAAGAACATCAAAACCTGTTCTTACATCCAAGGGAAGATGTTTTTTTAACAGAAATTTTCTTGGTACTCCTTTATTTCTTAAACTCCTGTTGTTAGTAGTAAATTGGCAGAATGTAAAAGGAAATACAGTTGAGTGTATTTCTTAGTTATTTCTTAGAATTTGTATTCCTTAGATAATTTTGCACATAGTTCTGCATCTACAGCCATTAGCAAAGAGGAGTGCTGAGTATTTTGGTGCTATTCTTGTGGAGGAGGCAAGCTTCTAAAATAGTGTAGAATACCCTATCAACTGCTTGGGCTTTGGTGTGGTTTGTTAGTAACAAAGTGATCCCCAGCACTTGGAGTTGGGTCTGGTACAAAGAAGTTGACCAGCTTGTTACACCATCAGCAGGAAAGCTTGATACGTGGGTCACAATATTTTAGCTTTGTACTGAACATAGCCATTAAAACATTCTTGAAATTTCCTCAGGTGCCTATTAGTAGATCCTCAGTCTTTGTCCAAAGACTATTAAGCAAGTTCATTACATTTTTGGACTTTTGCTTTCTGTGTCTTCTGAGGGCATTTGGATCGGTGCCTTTGTAAAGCTCAGGAGAAGAACACCTTTCCTCTTTTGACTGTTGGTGTTGGCTTTTTTAATTCCTAGGATGGCCATGTGGAAGTGGCAAGATTACTCCTTGACAGTGGGGCTCAGGTGAACATGCCTGCTGACTCCTTTGAGTCTCCCCTGACTCTGGCAGCCTGTGGTGGGCACGTGGAACTGGCAGCTTTGCTGATTGAGCGTGGAGCTAACTTGGAAGAGGTGAATGATGAAGGATACACACCACTCATGGAAGCAGCTAGAGAAGGCCATGAGGAGATGGTGGCACTGCTGCTTGGGCAAGGTAACTACTGGGGTGCCTTCCATGACTCAATTGCAGTTCAACAGGAATCTGTGTATGCTGGGGAGAGAGCCTAAGTTACTGTAGTTCTTTTTGCTCTGCTCCCTTATAAGAGGTCATTCTGAATTGTCCTTGGGAACAGGTTTGCATTTTTCAGGCAGATATCAGAGCAGTTTATGTGACTGACTTGCAGTGTCCATGATGGCCTTGGCCTATCTTGAAAAACTGTAGAGGTCCTCAGAGAGGTTTCCAAAGTAGCTAAATGTAGTTTAAATCTTTTAGTTTGATACACAGTGATTTCAGAAGAAAATTTCTGCAGCTGTAGAAATGAGGTAGGTCATAAGATGTCTTGTGCATCAGTAAATGGCTTTGTCTGCTGGTACTGATTCCAGTACCTAGTGTTCTATAATGTGTGTGTGATTTGGTGTTGTGTTTTGTTTTAAAGGAGCAAACATCAATGCTCAAACAGAGGAGACACAAGAAACAGCATTAACTCTGGCTTGCTGTGGAGGTTTTCTGGAGGTTGCTGATTTCCTTATTAAAGCAGGAGCTGACATAGAACTTGGTTGTTCAACACCTTTGATGGAGGCTGCTCAAGAGGGTCATTTGGAGCTGGTTAAATATTTATTAGCTGCAGGTATGGGGTAATTTGCTTAACATTTTTTTAGAGACTTAAAGTAACCTTGAGAAAAATCTCTCTCTTTCCATTTTCATTACATTTTCATTAGCCACTTATTAAAGCTGACTGCAAAAGTTTGGGGAACCTTAAGTAATTCACTAATTGGACCCTAACTTAACTTTTGAAGATGAAGTTGATGTAAACTCAGTTGGAACTGAACTCCTAGTTTATGCTAACTTTGTTCATTCCTCGAGCATGATTAAGTTGTCAGTTTTGATGATATTGGATCAGAAAAGGGAAGTTAAAAGTTTGCTATCTGATCTGGTAAAGATTATGAAGAGGTTGGTATTTTCTGTAGTGGTTGTAATATGTTGGTGTTTTCTGGAATGGATTTCATGAAGCTCCCAGAGCTTACCTGCTTGTTGTTGCTGCTCCAGGGGCTAACGTGCACGCAACGACAGCGACGGGGGACACAGCACTGACATATGCCTGTGAAAATGGCCATACTGATGTAGCAGATGTCTTACTGCAGGCAGGGGCAGATCTGGTGAGTCATTACCTTCTTTAAAAAAGTTCAATTAGGAAATGAAGTTGTAAACTTTTTTTTTCCCAAGTTAATTTCTGAAAACTTCCTGAATTTGCTGTTATCTTTAAACTGTTTTGTTTTTTTAAACTAAGTTGAGGATTGGTGATGCTTTTCTAATGGATTTTAGGCTGTTTAACTACCTGAAAGTGCTTAGGTCAGTTGTAGTACTTTGGTGACTGATACTTAAAGCCATTCAAGTTTGCTTGTACAGAACAGGGGTTTCTGTTCTTTTGTCATGTGCAGTCCTGAATGGTATTCAGCTTTCAATTGTTGAATTATGGCTTAGTACTTGTACCTGTAAATTGTTCTGTTCCTTGTGCAAGCTGTCTGCCAGTTGGCAGTTCTGTCCTGCTGGGGTCTATTTGGTGTACCCTAATGGAATTAAGATGACAGAGGTAAATTGATTTGTACATTTCCATAGGCTTGTACACCAGTATGTTACAAAAAAAATTAAAAATTAAGCATGACAGAATTAATTTTATTTAACTAAAATCCCCATCGTGTGCCTGAGTGCTTCTTGTCCAGGAGTCTCAGACCTGTACAAAGATAGGTAGGTAGTTACATCTGCCTGCAAGATACATAAAACTTGAACTGAGTGTAAATTTCTGTGTCTGTAGTCTGTGAAACACTAAAAAGGGATTTTCTGTGTCTGGTATCTTTCCATTTAAAACAAAAGGCTGGATTGTACCCTTTCACATGTGTTGCTTTTGTATTCTAAGCCTTTCTTTTTCTGCTTTAGGAACATGAATCAGAAGGTGGAAGAACTCCTCTCATGAAAGCTGCAAGGGCAGGTCATGTTTGCACTGTTCAGTTCTTGATTAGCAAAGGTGAGACTGTGGAAAGGTTTTGCTTTTCCTGAGAGACACATATCAGTACTACTGTGTAACTTCTTGGGGGTTGTTTTAAGTATTTTAACCAAGTAGATCATTGGTTCTCAAGCTAGGCATGTAACCATCACCCTTGGTTTCTGGTGAGATCAGTGAGGACTTCAACTACTTCTTAAAACAGTTATATTCCAGTAATTCCTAGTAAAAGCAGCAACAGTAGCAGTGGTTATTGGATGTCTCCATGCTCCTGCTGCAGCTCTTGAGCACTTAGAGAAGTCTTTACAGAAGTTCACTCATCAGCTTGCTGGTGCTAAGGTTCATGGATTCATGCTAGATATCTTAGCCTTGGGTTTTGTTTGCTTTTTGTAAAAAGAGGAATAACCTTGGCACAGTTATGGGCAAGTTAATAAGCAGTAGGTTCATCAGCTGTGTGACATTACATACTTAAAATGTAGATGTTAGACAAGGGAGTTTGGAGTGCTAATCTAGGTAGGGTTTCTTTTTTTCTTTTTTTTTTTTTTTTTTTTTTGTGATGTCACACGGTCATAACATGATCAAAGCAATTGTTCCATTGGATAGCTTAGTTGTAAGGCTGCAGCCATGGAAAACAATGGTCTCATATTGCAGAAAAAATTCCTGACATTTTGGTCAAGAAGAACCAGTTGAACTCTTCTTAAGTAACCCTTCTCCCTCTGTTTTTGAAGGAGCAAATGTGAACAGGACCACAGCTAACAACGATCACACGGTGCTGTCCCTGGCCTGTGCTGGAGGTCACTTGGCAGTGGTGGAGTTACTGCTGGCTCATGGTGCTGATCCTACACACAGACTGAAGGTTTGTCACTCAGCTACCTGATTTTCCTCTGAGGTGGTCTTTAATTAATCTTAAAGCTTACCATACCGTGTGAACTCCCTCCTTCTGTATTCTCTTCCACTGCCCCAACATCTCATGGTTTCAGTAGAGGTGAGGTGCAAGAAGTGGTCATTTCCAGAGGCAGGCAGTGAGCTCCTGAATGGGTTGATAGCAGTTGGGAGTGAGGAGGAATGCAGGGCTGCTGACTGCCATGAATGAGAAGGTTATACTCCAGTTGTAAAGTCATAATTGTGGAAGAGGAAGGAAAATTTTAAATTGTCAATACTTCAGTAGAGCCCTTCAGTTTGCATGTGGACTTACTGCAGATTTAATGAATATTTATTAATACAGTCTTGATAGATAATGTGTGGTGCCTGTCAGAATGCCTCAGTGTTGTCATGTTTTCTTTCCCTCCTTAGGATGGATCAACTATGTTAATAGAGGCAGCAAAAGGTGGTCACACCAGCGTGGTTTGTTACCTGCTAGATTACCCAAACAACTTGCTTTCTGCTCCTCCACCAGATGCTACTCAGCTGACCCCACCATCCCATGACTTAAATAGGGTAAGGTTTAAGGGCTTGTTACCTGTGGGTTTGTGGGTCTCTGTTGTGTTTCTTCTTGCAGCTTATTCCCGAGTTGAAAAGTCAGTCCTGTCATTTCATGAACCATTGAGCTGTAGGTGACCACACGAAAATTACTTGGAGCTATTGTGCAAATAGTGAAGGCTCTTTGAGTATCACTGTGTGGTGCTTTCTTCATTGTTCTCCTTGCTCTATAAATAATCATTAGAAAAAACGAGAAGGGAAAAGCCAAACCAGCAAGTGAAAAGGTCTGCTTTAATGGGGCTCTTCAGACTTATATTTATAGCCCACCATGGCTTATGTTTGCCTTACCATAGTACAGCACTGTACCATGCTGACTTAGGCATTGTTGGGGAAATAATTTCTTAGGTTAAAAATGCAAAGTATATGGAAGTCAGATGATCTCAAATTGTTAACTACTGAACTCCGCATATAGCAAAAACCAAGCAAACTTATTAAATGTTGTTAGTCACCATTAAAGTCTGCTTTTCTGACAGGTTTTGTTTACCTTCTATTGAATTATAACTAGATTAGAGTATGAGAAAAGTAATCTGTTAGTATCCAACATTTTAGGCTCCTCGTGTACCAGTGCAGGCGCTGCCCATGGTCGTCCCACCCCAGGAGCCTGACAAACCCCCTGCTAATGTCGCTACAACCCTTCCCATCAGAAATAAAGGTCAGTCTTAGTTCTGGAGATTATTTTCTGAATATCCTTCCTAGGCAGAAGATAGAGGGTTGCACTTCTAGCAGAGTAGTTCCTACGAAGAGTGTTTATGGATTCAGTCAAGGAAACTGCAATTATATATATATTTTTTTTAAGGGTTTGCTTGTCCACCAAATGCGAGGTATCAGCCATCTAACCCTGTAATCAGAAGGCGTCAAGAAATCTGCCTAATTAAATATGTTAAGATATCTATTAGTCTGACATCTGGACTGATGCAAAATGTCACCCAGAAGCCTATAGAAATTGGATAATGGAAGTTGTTAAAACAATGTTAATCTCCACATGGCAGTTGTTTTGGTAACTTGTGTTTCCTTAGGGGGAGTGGGTTTGACTAATTCCATTGAAGGCGGAATTTCTTGTGCTATAAAATCTTTAGTCTGATGTGGCTCAGGTCCTCTTAGGACTAAATTTGCATCTATTTTGTCGCCATTTTGACACTTAATGCTTTCTGTCCTTAAGAATTCTCTTCCAAAAAACAATTTTTTTTTTTACCAAGGATCAGCAATAGTGCAAATACAGGCGTGCATGTCATAAAATTAACACTGTGTGTACACTTGTATTGTTCTGGAAATACAGCGAGGATGACTGGAAGAAACTGGGCACCTCCACTGACTCAAACCCTGAGTTTTGATTTGCTTTTCACCCTTCAAAATTAACCGATTGTTCCTTCTCCAAGTGGTATGGCAGACCATGTCAGCTGTGTTACTGTGGACTTCTTCATAAAAGATGAATTGGATGAGTCCATCGCTCGTTCTTGCAGGAAGGCTGAAAAGTTTGCCTTGCCTGGGCAGAGAGCTGAGTTTTGACACAGGCAAAAACCATGTCTGCTATGGATAAAACGTAGTGGCTAAACACACCCTGTTAGATGATGTTAGGTATAAATGACTGTCCCGGGTTCTAGCACTGTTTTGTCAACTGAGCAAAGCTGGATACCTGTAGCCAAAGGATTTGGTAGTCCTGGGAAGTGTAGTGCTTCCTAAAATGTGCCGAGTTACAGAACTGGGGGCCTAGAGCAAGTCACCTGTCCCTCAAGGTGTTTTTGCATCACTTTTGCTGTGCTTTCAGGGCTGTAATCATACCTTTGTCTCAGCACCATCCCAGACACAAAACACCAAGCAGAGACAGCATATCCTTTCTTTTTGTTTCCATTTACCTTGTAGCACCACAGGGTAACAGCGGCTCTCGAGACAATGGCTTCATTTGGCAAAACTATAACAATTGTTGGAGTAAATATGTCAACGTAGCCCAGGGTTATTTGGAATGTCCTGTTTAAATTGCAACCTGAGTGCTGTGTTCAAATTGCTAGTGACAGGTAGGGCTTTCTTTGAGGGCCTTGCAGTACACACTGACCTTCTGTGGGTGCTGTGTCTCGGTGCATAGCTGGCCAGTTAGCATCCCAGCAGTAGCTCTATAATGAGGATGCCATTCATATGCACTTCCATTGGTTCTGAGGGGGTTTCTTTTTCACACAGCTGCTTCTAAACAAAAGTCCAGCAGTCATTTGCCAGCAAACAACCAGGATGTACAGGGTTACATCACCAATCAGTCTCCAGAGAGCATTGTAGAAGAGGCTCAGGGCAAGTTGACAGAGCTGGAGCAGAGGATAAAAGAAGCCATAGAGAAGAACGCTCAGCTGCAGTCCCTGGAATTGGCACATGCTGACCAACTCACCAAAGAGAAGATTGAGGAGCTGAACAAAACGAGAGAGGAACAAATTCAGAAGAAGCAAAAGATTTTGGAGGAACTGCAGAAAGTGGAGCGAGAGTTACAGCTGAAAACTCAGCAGCAGCTAAAAAAGCAATATCTAGAGGTAAAAGCGCAGAGAATTCAGCTCCAGCAGCAGCAGCAGCAGCAGCAGGCTTGCCAGCACCTGGGACTACTGACTCCTGTTGGGGTTGGAGAACAACTCTCAGAGGGAGACTATGCACGATTACAGCAAGTGGACCCCATCTTGCTTAAAGATGATCCCCAGCAAGCTGCTGCGCAGACGGGTTTTGCACCAATTCAGCCTCTGGCCATGCCCCAAGCTTTGCCTCTGGCAGCAGGTTCCTTACCTCCAGGGTCCATCGCAAACCTTACAGAACTGCAAGGTGTTATAGTTGGACAGCCAGTTTTGGGCCAAGCACAACTAGCAGGGCTGGGGCAAGGAATACTGACAGAAACACAGCAAGGGTTAATGGTAGCCAGCCCTGCTCAGACGCTCAATGACACGCTGGATGACATCATGGCAGGTGGGTTTATATTGTTATGAGCAGGTATAATATTTGCTTGACCAGTTGAGGGTATGTCCACTTCTTTATGTGTGTGTGTGTGTGTGTGTTTGTGTATTCCTGCTAGCTCTCCAGCCAGTGCTGCCAGTCTGCTGCTCCCTGTCTTTAGGAGGCCAGAAAACTAGTTTTAACTTTTCAATTTGCAGGGCTGCCTTTCCTTTTGCTGAGCTAACTGGTGCCTGTTGGTCAGGTTGGTATGTCAGAAGTGGCATTTTAACTCGTGGTAGTTTGGGGGGGGTGCTAGGTTCTGTTTCCACCTGTTTGTAGCTCAGGAAAGAACATCTTGGCAATACTGTTGAGTACTTTGGACTAGCTAAGTGAGGACTGACTCAGAATAAGCTTGAGCAACTGTAACACCACAGCAACCTATAATGTAGACTTGGCTTCTGAATCAGAGCTGCTCTAGCAGCTCAAATCCAGCCTTAACAAATTCTTCTTTAACAGTTTGTGGAACTCTTTACCCAGCAACATCAGTGTTCTAAGGTATTAAGCAGTAAAGTGAAAAAGGAAACAGGTTTAGAATACTGTAGAAAGCACAAGTTGCTAGTGTGGCTTTACTTTTCCACCCACTTTAATTGCACTTAGTCCCCTTTCCATGTTGAAGTAGTCACTGAAATACTTGTTTTGGCTGCTTAGATGCACACAGATTCACTGTTAGGACACAGTGTTAAAAAAATTATGCCACTCGATGTTTGTTGAGGTGCTCTTGGTTAAGCAGATGAATTCCTCTTTTTAAAAGTGCTGTCTGTTTTGACAAGCCTGCTTTGTAAAGCCTGTTAGGATGAGGAGCACAACACAGAGTAAAGGCAAATCTCCAAGGTTTTAGCCCAGAGATGTGGGGCTGGTCTTGTGTATGCTCCAGCAGGTACTGGAGTGCAGTAATGGTGCAGAGTGAACAGAAGATACTTGACTGGTTAAAAATACCAGGTGGTGATGGCTTAAAATACTTGGAACACTTCAAATTAGGCACCTAATGAGTAACCTGGTGCTGGGGCAAAACCTCATTAAAGATCACAGACACATAGGTGAGGCACAGAGGTACTTTACTGAAAATCCGGTGGTAAAATTGAAGCCTAGACAGAGAAATTGGAATCTTTCAGTGGATAAAAAGCAAGCTGGGTGCATGAAGTAGGTGAAGTCATGTCCACCAGGCATTGTTAGTGAAGATTTCTCTCTTGTGGAGCTGCTGGGGTACATGATGCCAGCTCCTTAAATCAGGAGATGGAATTAATTGCAGTTCTTGGTTACTGAAGGAAAATCTGTGCAATGCACTTCAGTTGTGTTTCAGTGTAACTGAAAACATGAGTTAGGACCTTTGCTATTTGTTGAACTCTGCATATAGCAACTTGAGAATGTATTTTAGGTCACCTGGCATGTACCCAAATGCTGATGCCTGACTTCTGAGCAGGTCAGGCATTCCCCATGTGTGTTTGAGTGAATGCTGTTGTACTGCTGGCTCCCAGCTCACAGAATCACCTTGGTTCTTCTCCAAGCAATAACCTAACACTGACAAGTCCTTAACTAAACCAGCTGTGCAACTCTTAAATACCTCCAGGGATGGTGACTCCCACTGCCTTGGGCAGCTTGTTCCCAGTGCTTAGTGTGTGCATGGCCATGTGCAGCTGGGAGTGAGGTTTGCATTCACAGGGCCAGAGAATGCCTTGGCTGGAAGGGACCTCCAAAGGGCTTCTATTCCAACCTCCAAGGAGAGAGCAGGGACATCCTCAACTACATCAGGGTGCTTCTTGCAGTCTCATCCAGCCTGGCCTTTAATGTTTCCAGAGATGGGGCATCTACCATCTCTCTGGGCAACCCAGGCCAGTGTTTCACCAGCCATGTGTTAAAGAAGTCTACATTATAACTAGCCTAGATCTCTCCAGCTTTCTTACAGGCCTCCATAAATACTGGAAGGCCACATTAAGGTATCTCCTGAGCCTTCTTTTCTGCAGGCTCAGCAACCCCAACTCTCTGAGGCTTTCCTCACAGCAGAGCTGACCATTTTTGTGGCCTCCTGGACCTGCTCCATCATCCCTACAACTTTGCTGTGCTGAAGACCCCAGAACTGGACCCAGCACTGCAGGGGTGGTCTGACCAGAGCAGATAGAAGGGCAGAGTCACCTCCCTTGTCCTGCTGGCCACTCTGCTGGTGATGTAGGCCAGGACAGAGTTGGCTCTCTGGGCTGCCAATGCACATTGCTGGCTCATGCCCAGCTTCTTCTCACCCAACACTGCCAAGTCCTCAGCAGGGCTGCTCTCAGTCCCCTCAGCACACTCTGCTCTGGAATGCATTTGTCTGCTAAAAGCTGTACAGATGCAGTTGCATCCTTGCTTGGCTGGCAAGTGGCTAATTTTAGGATTGGTTTGGTTTTTTGGGTTTTTTTTAGTGACAGTAGACACTGACCTGAGTATACAGCTTCAGTGCCAGCTTGAGTTCCATGTGTCAGAATTCAGTGGGGAGGTGGAAAGAGCTGAATGGAACACACACAACATTTAAGCAGCAGCTAAATATATTATCAGTACCTTTCTGTATTGCTTTCCTAGGAACCCTCTACATACTATTCCAATGGATTTAAATCTCTTCCTGAGGTGGTTTGAGTTTGATTCCATCCCAGAGCTGTGGCTTGCAGCACATTTCAAAAATAAAGCTTCACCTTGCCTATGCAGACTTCTACTTAATGCTCACCTCTCTGCTTCATTAGTTGCAATCAACTGGTTTAATTTTCCCATTTTAAGTGCTTGTTTAAAACAAGGCCAAATGCTGGTATTCCTCAGCAGTGGGGGCAAGAGGTTGCTGGTAGGTCAGTTCTGGGTTACAAATTAAGATTCCTTGCTATTAGAGAAGCCAGTTGGTGTTACCAGAGCTCTGCACAAGCTGTCTGGAAACACAGTAAATGAATGTACCAGTTGAGGGTTTAGAGGTCATGGGCTGTGTTTTTTGTTGGGTTTATTTATTTATTTTTAGGTTTTTTTAAGAATTGGGTAAGTTGAAAAAGTAGTAAATAATCTTTCCATTTGACTTTGGGCTCTTCTATCCCTCTGGAGTTGATGGCAGGCAAAAGGTTTGCTCTTCAGCTGTTGGACAAGTTCTTTGCTTGCTGTGAGGCTAGCAAATATTTTTTAGGGTTGGTTGCATAACTCCTGAATGAAAACATTGCACATGGTAAAGGCTGTGCTAAGGATTTAAAGAAGTAAACTACATCCCTATTTTTAATAGCAAATTTTTTATAGTAGTAACTGTTCAAAGGATTATGTTGAGTGACCAAAGATCACAAAGATCCTCAGGAACCCTGAAGCACTTGATAGGATTAATTCCTGGAAGCCCCCTTGTAGGATCAGTCAGCTTTACTGTCTAAATTAATACATAAGAAAGAATGGATATTGACTGCAACTCCTTCACCAAAAAATGAGGAGGTTCTGTCCCACTTGGACCCATGCAGGAGCTGCAGAAATCCAAGGATTCAATCTTTTATGCACTGGTGGAACTGCAGTTGGTTCCTGGCAAGGGCTACACTGTTCTGGCAACTGGATGGTAAATCCATTTATCCCTTTGTCCTTGGCAGAAGAAGAGGCTTCCATCTCATGGCTTGGAGCAGGTTTTGGGGGGGACCCAGCCCACCTCAGACTGTAGCTCCTGATCCTCCAGGCTTCAGGTGTGGGGTGCTTTCCTGGTTTCATCCAGGGAACTGAGAGTGCACAGAAGCACCACTGTGTTTGTATTGGAATTCAGAACATAACTTGGACTCTTGTAGTTTGAGGCATGTCGTGCATCTGAAGTGTTCTCTGTTGATTTTAAGCATGTGTGGCAGGAACATGACTTTAATAACTTTCTACAGACAAACTGGGGGCAGAGTAGAAACTGAATGTGGCACATCCCTGTTTAGTTGGCTGACATTAGTTGAAAGAGGCTGAGGATTCTAACATATTTTGGGTTTTAATTTTCAGTCCCTCATCTTGGCTTATTGCTGTGTAAGGTGAAAGAGTTCCTTCCCACATTTACCTTTGACCCTACAGGAGATAAGGAGTCCATGCATCAGGACAATGCCCTGCCCACAGTCAGGCACCACTAAGTGGAAACTTTCTGGTCAACATGAGGGTGAAATGGGATTAGGAAGATGCTTGGTTTCTGCAGCATCTTGTGCTTACTTAAAACACAAAGTATTCAAGGAAGTCACAGTTCTTGACAGTGCAAACAACCCCATGTTCCTCTCCAAAATGTCAGGGTTTTTTTCAGACAAGCATTTTGTTTGAGGAGATGTTGGTCAGTGAGGAAACAATCCTGTTGGCTGAACTGTTAGGCATCTGTTTTCAGGTTTTTTAGTTTGTCAGCTTGGCTGTTTTCCTTCCTCCCCTGGTACTAGGGCTACATTTTTAAGCCAAGTGTTTGTCTGGCTGGTGAGGCTGTTGGGCATGGGGAGAAGGCAGCAGCTGTGAGGATGTTTTTTAATTAAATCTAAGAGAAAGGTGGGGTGTCCAGAAAGAAATGAATACGAAGAGCAGTCATGCTCCTCATCTTAGTAAGCACAGAACTGGCTGTCTGGTAACCAAACAAATTAAAAAGATTTTGATTAGAGTAGTCAAATGGTGCTGGAGGTGATGGATTCTGACAGAGAAGCTTGACCTTGTTTTGTAACATGATTAAGACTGGTAGCTGGTCCTGTACTGAGGCACAGAGATGCTAAAACATTTAAATAGAGAGCTAGCTATGAGGACTTCTTACCCCAAGCATAAAGTAATGATGTTTTAATGCTGAAGTACAGATTTACATTTAAATTTTGCCACTGGTCCTTTCAAAGTAGAGGGAGGGGTGGAGGGGAAAGGTAAACCTTTGACTGTCAGTGTGTTTAGCCTTGGTGATCAAGTTCATTGGTTGCTCTTTCCACTGCTTGAGTCTGTTGTGAAGATCTTTTGGCTCACTGAAAACTTCTAATACTTTTGTTTGAACACAGTGAAGAGTCTCTTCGTTGCCCTTGGCATATTTATTACAAATTTGAACTCTACACAGGTGATGTTGAAAAAAATATAATCAAAGTCTATCCATAAAAATTAATACCTTGTCTCAGTGAAATGTGCTGTGGGGATCTGAACTACATTTGTCCATTAATTACTGCTGAAGCCCATTTGAAACATACTTAACACAAGAACTGTAAGTCAGCATGCATGTTCTACTCTGCCAGCATACAGGAAAACACTCATATATGGGTTGTACAATAAAGATTTTTTTTCTTTGTGGAAAGAGGGCTGTTGGGTTTTAAACATTCTTCTTTTTTTGTTGTTTTTTTTCCCCTCCCTCTCACTGTAACACTATTGGTATAAAAAGCAGGCTTGACTTGAATTGAGCCCTTCCTAACTACCTTCATTATTTTACTTTTTAAAGTCTAAATAAAATACAGTACGTGTTCCCCAGGCCCCTATTGGGGCTGCAGCAATAATTCTTAGCAGCTGTTTAAAATACATGTGCCTGGGTTAACTTCTGTCAAATGAGGAGTATTTGTGCTTTTGTGTCACCTGAATTAAGCATATTTGGTCAGTTTCCAGTCCATTTTGCAATTTTTATTACCTTAATAAATGTGAGAGTCAAGAATCATGATCCTTTATAATTCCATTACTGTTTTATGCTGCTTTAACTTCCTCTTTGAACTTGGAGAAAGAAGGTGAATATGGTGGTTTGCCAAAATTACTTGTTATGACCAGATGTGCAAGTAGGAGCTGAACTTGACAACTTCTTATCCTTCTAAATGAAACCAACTTGAAGTTGTGGTTTTAAGTTCTATCTATAATTTGCAGTCAGAAGAAGGAATGGGATGGGTTTCAGTTCTGTGCTCCACTGAATGATATTTCCTTATCATTTTGGGTCAGTTCTCTCTACTGAGCTCACCCAGGCCATAGTTTTTGACCTTATGACAGAATATTTTGACTTCTGTGTGTTTCATTTAATTCATACCTACTGTGATTTGACTCCTGGGTGATGCATGCAAAAGGCACTCCTGTGTAAAGGTCAAGGGAGCTTGAGTCTTGATTTCAATAGAATGTGAATCACATTTTGTAAATTGGGGGTGTGTTTTCTCTGTGACATGTGTTAACTGCTTTGCTGGTATTTGGGATAGAAAGACCAGAAATAAAATTAGTAATGGATTAAAAACATAGCTGCCTTGCAGAGGAGGAGAGAACACAAATGGGCATGTTAAGATACATATTTTTTGGTATCTGTTGAAAAACGTCACTTCAGATTAAATAAGAGCTAATTATGAATGATTGGCAGTTAGGGACACAACTGATTATTAAACCTGTTTGAAAAATGAACAGGACTTGAACAGTTTAGGATAAACAGGCATTATTCTGATGTTTCTTTAAAGTTGGCAGCCTATGGAAATTGCCTTCCTTGCATTTTGACAGGAGAAGCACACAGCACTTTATCTTCTCCTTTGCTGATTGCACATGATAGTGACTTGGAGAAACACTGGAGAAAAGTCAGGGAGAAAAACATTAAATTCTTTTAAGGAAAAAAAAAGCAGAAAGTAGGAAAATGAGAGGGTTTCCCCCCAAAGTTGTTTTAGATCTAAGTTTGCTCTGTACTCTAAAATGTGATGTGTATGAACTGACTTGCAGGGCAGTGCAGTAGTCGGTGCTGTTCTGTGTCGTGTCCATCTACTGTCATCAGCTGTAAAATGGTACCCACCTTCTGCTTACCCTAACAACCTAGACCAAAGTTTCTGCACAATGGCTCTAAAGAAGCTTCTGCTTCTCTGGTTTCCACAAATCCTGCCATGTGAGCATCTTGACACCAGCACTGTTGCTTTTTTTTATGTTTATGGGGGCTGTGGTGGTGGG
This sequence comes from Heliangelus exortis, assembly GCF_036169615.1. Lineage (NCBI taxonomy): Eukaryota > Metazoa > Chordata > Aves > Apodiformes > Trochilidae > Heliangelus > Heliangelus exortis. Next base: position 43,219,683 of record NC_092425.1, on the reverse strand, counting down.
GTTTGAAGGCTGGTAGACTTACATGAGAATCTTTAAGCTGTTTCAAGAAAAATTGCATAGAGACCCATTGATTGGACTTGTTCTGCAGTCCTGCTTCTAAAGGTATGGAACTCCTGGTCCAAATAATGGCTGATTTGTTGCAGGGAAGAGTGTTGTTTTTTATTAAAAAAAAAAAATCATCGAAAGCATTGTTTTCTGTGGTGGGTTCTAGAAAACATGCCAGTCTGATACTTACCTATTTGTTTGATCTAATGCAGTTAACCTTTTTCATAGCTGTTTAATTCAAAGGGTTAAAGGTTCAAAGATTGGGTTAAATGTGTAGGAAACCTGTACTTGTGGAAAATGAAGTTTTTTGGGCGATCTGTCTGTCGGTGGGAGGTCTGTCCCACTGTCCATTTATTGTCCCATCCAGCATTCCAAGTGGATTGTTTTCCTTTTACTAAGTGTAATTCTTCTGTCCAACAGCAGTGAGTGGAAGAGCATCTGCAATGTCAAACACTCCTACCCACAGCATTGCAACTTCTGTCTCCCAGCCTCAGACACCAACTCCAAGTCCTATCATTTCTCCTTCAGCCATGCTGCCAATCTACCCTGCTATAGATATTGATGCACAGGTAAGCCTGCCACTGCACCACAGATGCCTGAAGCTGTTTTGCTTCTGCATCCTGAATAATTCAGTGGTAGCAAACAGCTCTGTTTTCTAATGAATTGGGTTCTAGAGGCTTGATTTGCTGCTTTTAGAAAGCCTGTACAGCTCCCCAGGGAGTTGCAACCCACTTTCCTCTGTCCTTTTGCTGAAGAGAAAAGGTCCTTGAATGATTAAAAAAGACTTGTATTTCTAATTTCTTTGTTGCTGGAGGGATAATGAGAAACAGCAAAGTTGTTCTCTGACAAATATTAAATATTTTCCTGGTGTGATATCCTGAGACAAAAATAATCCTAAAAGTCTTGCACATTTTTTTTTTCTGGTTGTGCTAGAAGTTGTTGGCCAGAGATCACCCAGCTTGACAGAAGTGTGAAAATAACTAAATGTGAATTTTTTTTAGCAAGAGGAGATAATTCAAGCTCTCATTTCCACTAAAGAAAAGTGGAAATTTATTTTCCAGTGTATTGGAAGTGACTTTTAAAGGCCACCAAGAACCAAAGCATGCTTATACTAACCAGCATAGGAACTTGCATAGTTCCAGACTGTACATGACATGGCCCAGTTGTGGGCAGGGAGGAGAGCCATGAGATTGCTGTGGAGAAAGGGAGAGAAACCTTTGCACAACCAGTCCTGGCTACTTCAGCTGCTCGTGGCACTTGGCTTGCTTCCTGCAGTGACCATGTCCAGGGCTCATGCCATAACCCAACTGCCCCTGGTGTTTAGTGGGAGACAGCAGGCAGATCAATCTTACAGTAAGTTTCCAACTACCCTGGATCACAAGAAAGTTAAACTAAGTTCCCATAATAGCTATGAAATGTGTGTTTCTGGTGCTTGGTTGTTCTTGTAGTGTTGTTGGTGTGTAAGTCAAGAGAGATCCCACCTTGGGCATCCCTGTGCTATAACACAGTGCCAGGAATCCTCCCAGTTTCTAAGCTGCTCTTTCAAAGAGGAAAGAGGTCATTAACGTGGGACCTGGCAGTGCTCAGGAATTTAATGCACATTGCTCCATCACAAGTGTTCAGTAGGCAGAATCAAGGTTGATGAGGGCTCTGTGTCCTTACCAGACTGTCTACCACTAGAAATGCTCACCAGGAGACAGAGCACAAGGAGCTCCAAAGGGAAAACCATTGGAAAGCAGAGCGTTAGGTCAAAGACTTTGTGTTTTCAGTTGTATTTCTCAGTTACTGTGATTTGTGGACTTGCTGGAGCTGATTTCTACTGTTCAGAGTCTTCAGCAACAGCAGTGGTGAGATGGGAAATTTTTCCCCCTTGGCTTTACTGAAGGGTTACCAATTAAAGATGAGAATTCTATCTTCATTATCCCACCTGAAGGCCACAGTCAGGCAGTGCTGATGGGGTCAATCTAATTGGCCAAGCACAGGTGAAATCTGTGTGCTCCAGGAAGAATCTCAGTTCTTGTCAGGCAGGATTCTCAAGTCTCTCAGCAGAGCTGACTTGAGAGGTAAAATCCTGCTATGAGCTTGAGCATGAAAGGTAACTGCGAGGTAATCAGTAGATGTGTCTTAAGCTCCTTGAAGTTTTTTTCATTTTGTCCCAGGTGTAACTGTACTAATATGTACTATAATGGGTTGTACTTGAAAAAGGAAATAGCTTGTGTATATGATGTCTGTTTCTTTTAGACTGAGAGTAATCATGACACAGCCCTGACACTTGCTTGTGCTGGTGGCCATGAAGAGCTGGTTCAGACACTGCTGGAGAGAGGAGCTAATATTGAGCACAGGGACAAGAAAGGTGGGTACCTCTGGCTTTCCAGTCTGTCACACTAAATAAATACACAATAAGCAAAGGGTTTATGGGAAGCTTTTAGGCTTGCTTTTCTGGTGGTTTAACTTACGTCAGTGGAGCTGAAGCTATCAGTGTGGACTCTTCAAACATCCTCTGTCATTGCAGGGTTTACTCCGCTGATTTTGGCTGCCACAGCTGGCCACGTGGGTGTTGTTGAAATCTTACTGGATAATGGAGCTGATATTGAAGCCCAGTCTGAGAGAACCAAGGACACCCCCTTGTCTTTGGCTTGTTCAGGAGGAAGACAAGAGGTGAAGTAAATCCTAAGTCTTCAGAAGCAGTGTGTAGGTTACGTGTTGTGTCAGGATGCTAGAGCCATCTTCCAGCTAAGCTGCAGTAACTTCATTCCACCATTCTGTTTCAGGGTGGTGTTTTTTAAAAAGGATGCAGAGAGTCTCACATTTTCTAAGTTATATGCCTGAAATAAACTGCTTTTTCTATTTTTATAAGCTGGACCAATGCTGTGCAGACAACCTCAAGACTGTAATCATTAGCAGCTCATTCTGGGGCTTTTACCAGCATAATTAGATGTGGCTCTGAAAGTTCTTGGTGGGAAGCTGGAGTTAAACATGAGTCAGCTCCCTGGATGAGCCAAAAGGGTTTCTGATGGATTATGTGTAGGCCATACAATGCTGGTGTACAGCAGGAGAATCTGCTATCTCTGACTAAAACAAAAAAACAAACAAAAAACCCCAAAAGCATTTTTTAAATTATTGATGAAAATTATTGATCAAAAGCAAATGTAGGGGAAGTTTGTTGGGGGTTTTTTTGACTGTTTTGTGAAATTCTGTATTCCATGACTGGTGCCATGTCACCTTCTCTGTCTGTGGCCATCTGGAAATTAATGAGGTAGAAGACACCTCTCCCACTCCCACAGGCTGTCTTAACAGTGACACTGTGTCATTTAGAAGGTGATTACTCCCCTAGACAAAACCTTCCTGAAAACTTGTCACTCTTCTGGCCCATTTTTAGTGCCATCTGGAAGATGTCAGACGTGGGGGGTTTGGTTGCAGTGACAATGACAGCTCTCTGCTGAAGAGGGAGGCCTGCTCTTTACTGAGTCTCTTGTAGCAGCCTCTGTGGCCAGCAGCCTCCTACAGCAGAGGTGAATTTATCCTTATATTTTTAGAGATTTGCTTGACCTGCATATCTCAAACAGTATTTCTTGGAGGAATGCATCATGTTTTCTTCCATCTTTTTTGGAAAGAAGATGGGAAGCAACTGAGTAGAATCACTTCCTTACTGTTGGAAGGTGTCAGCAGTATATTTAGGCTTCAAAAACATTTGCTGTGGGTAGATTTGCAACTTTGGGAGAAAACCAGATGTTATTTCTTAAAACACTGCAGGTGGTGGAGTTGCTGCTAGCTCGAGGGGCAAACAAAGAGCACAGGAATGTTTCTGATTACACACCTCTAAGCCTCGCTGCTTCTGGTGGCTACGTGAACATTATCAAGATTCTGCTAAATGCTGGGGCAGAAATAAATTCCAGGCAAGTTCCCTCCCCTCTCCCCCCTTTCTCTCATGGTTTTTGTGGAATTATGAGTTTTTACCCTTTTCAGAAGGATTTCCTGACAGCTATGTGGAGCAAAATCTTAGTTTTTCTTACATGATCACAACCAATATATTGTATAATTTGTAGCAGCCTTATTTCCTTTTAAATGAGAAACAAAAGGTTTTGACTGTGCTTTTCTAATGCTCTGTCAGTTTCTGTCCCCCTCTGGTTTTTTGTTAACTTTGCTTCTGTGCCATACAATCAGCTGTCTTTGCAGAAGATGGATATCTGTATTTTTGCACTGTTTGGCCTGCTGTATTGCAATTACTTTTGGGTTACTTTCTGAAGAAAGTGTGTGTGTTTGTCATCCCTTTGTTTTCACTGTGTATCTGACTGAAAGCTTTTCCTGTGTATGATGCCTCTGCAGCCTTTGGGAGGTAGAAAATCTCAGCCATGCACTGTACAAGTGAAACAAAAGGTCATGTTCCTCATAAGAGGTGCCTTTAAATCTGTTGCAATTAAAAGTAACATGCATGGTATCTGTAAGTAGATACATTCGTCCTGAGCAGTGCTGCTGTGGAGAACCTCTTGTAGTTTCATTAGTTTCTGTGTTGTTGATTTTTCAGTCTTGGGGTGTACTCTACCTTCTCAAGTTAAAGTCATTTCAGAAAAGTCATTATATTTTTATTGAAGAGATTTTTTTGGGTTTTCTTTTTTTTCCTCTTTCAGAACTGGTAGCAAATTGGGCATTTCTCCCTTAATGTTGGCAGCCATGAATGGGCACACTGCTGCTGTCAAGCTCTTACTGGACATGGGCTCTGATATAAATGCCCAGATAGAGACCAACAGGAATACAGCCCTGACTCTGGCTTGTTTCCAAGGAAGAACTGAAGTGGTTAGCCTGCTGCTGGATAGAAAAGCTAATGTGGAGCATAGAGCTAAGGTAAGGAGCCAAATAGCTGAATAAGTCTCTGAAAGGAGATGCTTGTAAGTCTGTAAGTCACTTCTCTGTGGTTATCTGATTTTCTTGCCTTTTGTGCAAATGAATTTCTCTAGTTCAGTTAACTGAGCTGTACATGTAATGGCTGCCCTTAAGGACCAGTTTTTTAGTGCTTACACACTTCATCAAAAAATAAGGGTTTCTTCTGAAGCTTTAATTCATCTCCAGGTGGTTACAAGCATAAGAGCAGTAATCCATTAACTAATGAAAATAGAAGGTGATGATGTATTTGGATCCCTCTGAGCACTGTGCAGCAGCAGCAGGACACAGTGCTCTGCTGCTCAGGGAAAGCTCTTCTCAAACCATCTGAAGGGGAGCTCACCTTCAGAATGTTCTAAGCTGTTAGCAAATGAGCCAGGTGACAACTGGAATCTGTAGACCAGCACTAGGAATACACTGCTGAAGATGAGATAAATCCTGGCTCCCAAGTTAACACCACACAGGCTCCCCAACTAATTGCTTGTCTTTCCTGCTTGCTTGTCTCAGACTGGTCTCACACCCTTAATGGAAGCAGCTTCAGGTGGATATGCAGAAGTGGGCAGAGTTCTGCTGGACAAAGGTGCAGATGTAAATGCTCCTCCAGTACCTTCCTCAAGAGATACAGCTTTAACCATTGCAGCAGACAAAGGGCACTACAAATTCTGTGAACTTCTCATTAGCAGGTATTGTGTTCAAAAGTGTGCTGCTTGAAGAAAAGCATCTGAAATGTGGCCTCAGGCTAATCTCTCCCAATATACACTACAGAGTAGGGAATGGGAAAGGTTCTAGCTCAGCCAACCATTCCTACATTTTGTTTACTTATCAAAAGTGATCACACGAAGTTCTCTTTGGGGTCTGAGTGCTTGCTTTTGCCCAGGTGGAATAATTCAGTTTTTCCTGTCCCACCACATCACAAATACAACAAATTGTTCATTTCTGATGAAGTTTGGAGCTGTAGGGCTCACAGCCATGACACTCAGACATTTTAGGTGGTAAAGTTAAGTCCTTGAACAATAGAAGATGAACACAAAACCAGTGCCTTAGTGATTTAATTTTTTTAGATTGATTGGGATGCACACTCACTGTAATTAGGTTTTGTGGGTAGTTTTTGCATATAAAATTTTTCTTAGTGGTTGCACTGGTTGTTGGCTTACACTTAAATGTCTGAAGTTGTTCTGAGTAAGGTTATGAAGAATACAGTGTGCAGATGGATGGCTTTAATGAAGGAATTAGACAATTCAGGAATTAGGAATTCAGAGACAGCTGAGGAACAGAATGATTTAGAGTGTTACAATTGTGTTCAGGCTCTTGACAGCACCAGAAGAAACACAAATATTTTGGAACCTGAAGCACTCAGTGAATGGATATGTTTGCTGTAAAAATAAGTATTAAATTTGACCCTGTTGTTGTTACACTGCACGTCCAGTGGCCAAGTCCCAGGCTCTGACTGCCCATGGTTGTTTCTGCAGAGGGGCTCACATTGACGTGCGGAACAAGAAGGGGAACACTCCTCTCTGGCTGGCAGCAAACGGAGGCCATCTGGATGTTGTCCAGCTCCTAGTTCAGGCTGGAGCTGATGTGGATGCTGCTGACAACAGGAAAATAACTCCTCTGATGGCAGCCTTCCGAAAGGTAGGATGGGAAGTTCAGCCTTGGTCTTAGTATTGTCTCACTCATCCCTACACAGTTGCCATAAATAAAATGCAGCTGACAGAAATGAGATATTTGAAATTGTGTCAGCTGATCTTAATACTTGGCACTGAATCTTCCAAAATAGGTATGTGTGTCACCTGTATAGGATCTGTGTTAAATTCTAGTAAAAGTTTGATTTATAGGCACTTTTCTGAGGCTGGTTCTCATGGGTCTGTTGAAAGGTGAAAATTGCAGTGTGTTTGTGCAGAGAGGGGGATATGGGTAGAAAGGGGGAGTTGGATTGCTTAGTAAGACTTTTGCCAAAAAACCACAACCTGTCTGGTTTACCTGATTTGACTCTCTGGCTAGCAAGGGAGTGTAGTTCAAGTGCTGCAGTACTTGAAAGACTGCAGTCAACTGAAGGAGCATGCAGCTGGTAAGTGGGCAGAGCTGGGCAGGAGCAGACTACCAAAAGAACAGGCAGAGCATGTGAAAGTGTGGCTGGAGTTAAGGGCAGCCTGACACCAGGGACTGTAACTGCTTGCCTTCTCTTCTATCAGAAATGTGAATAAATGTGCCTTGCCAGTTAAGCAGATGATAAAAATTAAAAGAAAAGGAAAAAAAAGACAAAGTGCTTGATAAGAATGTCGTGTGAAAGAGCTGAAAGTAAATATTTTTGCAGTGAGTGCTTGGACTAAAGTGTTCCTTAGCAAAGCAGAGGCAGCAGGCCTGATAGAAAATGATAAAATGTCATCCTTGAAATTTCTTTTCAGGGTCATGTGAAAGTGGTTCGGTACCTAGTGAAAGAAGTAAACCAGTTTCCATCAGACTCAGAATGCATGAGATACATAGCAACAATTACTGATAAGGTAAGATTGTAAGAAAATATTTGAGAAGGAGAAGTGCTGTGTCTGAGCTTTAGCATCAATGTTATGACTGGTCTGCAGCTTCTTGGCATGCCAGATATCAGCCAAATGATGATACCCCTTGGAATTTTTCAGGAAAAGCATTGCAAAACAATGGGAACTCATGGCCACAGTAACTTTGTGTGCCTTAGTGCTGTCCTGGAATAGTAGGAAAGGTGGTGGTGTTATCCGTGCTTGTTTTCAAGTCTTCTCCAAGGCAATATCTCACTGTGCTCTGCTTTCCTCCCTGTTGAGCAAGTTTGTACAGCATTCATGCAGTGGGGTGAAGGTAACAGAAGAAAATCTTGGTTAAGAGTGTTTTTGAGCTTAAGTTTGAAGATTCACAGGCTTGGAAAAAAAGTTTGTACTAGAAAGAAGGTAAAAAAAATGTAATTGAGAGTACAGTGGTTGCTTACAGTGTGCTAAGTGAACTGTGGAGGTTCAGTTTTAGTTTATTTATCTTCAGCCCAAATGAATTTTCCCCTTTCCCATTTTAGGAGATGCTGAAGAAGTGCCACCTGTGTATGGAATCAATTGTTCAAGCCAAAGATAGACAGGCTGCTGAAGCCAACAAAAATGCAAGCATTCTGTTAGAGGAACTGGACTTGGAGAAGGCAAGTTGGAAGAGTTTGGAGCTGGGAATATTCAGTTGTATAGGAATATGTGTAATTGCCATGCTTGGAGTGTCTAGAGCTTAATACCTTTTTGTTCAGGTAATCTTTGCACTGTACTTTTACTACTATTCAGAGAAATGGAATCAAGAAACTCCAATATAACCAAACAGGTATCAGGAGGAGGATTTTTGAGGATTTTTATTTTTTTTTTTTTTGACAAGTGCATGGTAGGTGGGCATTCTCAAGTCACAGTAGTGTGGATTTTAGGTCTTAACCCTCTTTTGTGTCTTAAAAATTTTAGGAAACATACTGATTACTACTACTGTAGTAGAAGCCTAATGGAAAAAATGAAAAGCAACATGTATAGTGTCAAATGAGCACACAGTCTGCTTGGAACAATTAAATACATAAAAATGTGTATCATACAGAATATAGCTTTTGGTTTGTAAATAAATCTGTCAGCAATGCAGGTTCAGCTTCCTAGGAAATGGAAAGAATCTGCATTTCTTGCAATTCGTGGGACACCTTGTGACACTGTTCATGTGCTTGACTTGTAGCTAAGGGAAGAAAGCAGGAGACTGGCTTTGGCTGCCAAAAGAGAGAAAAGAAAGGAGAAAAGAAGGAAGAAAAAAGAAGAACAAAGACGAAAACTAGAAGAAATAGAAGCAAAAAATAAAGAGAATTTTGAACTTCAAGCTGCTCAGGAGAAAGAGAAACTAAAAGCTGAAGGTGATTTAAACTGTTTGCCTTACTTTGAAACATGGCCTTGATTTTATTCCCAGGATTGAAAATTGCTTTTCTTGTTAATACAAGCTTTCTTACAACCTGCTGAGCTTTCCTATTCTTTAACTTTTCTATTCAGAAAATTAGATCAGCATGACAGCTTCACTGGGAGTGATGGGTTAATTTTACCGTGGGGATATTGTTGCCTTGTTTCATTTTCTTCCAGGTCCTGTTACTTAAAAGCAGGACATTTTATTTATTTACATTTACAGATAATAATCTTTAGCTGAAAAAAAAAGTCACTAGGGAAATTCCAAATGTAAATCTTGTAGTCTTATCCATTGCAGCCTGGCTCTTGTGTATCTTGTGGTGCAATGTTTGGGGTGTACTGAGAAATGTTTTTCATTGATTGTTCCCTCACTCTTGATATGCTCAAGGAAAGGGAGGACACCTTGCAGATTATTTTCTGTTGTTTCATATGTTTGCTGATATCCCGTATTTGTTGTGTCTGACTTTCCATACCTGAATTCAGTTTCACATGACTTAAATTGCTAGTGAATGAAATTCTGTGTCAGTCAGCATGAAGCAGGGGCAAGGCTCCATGGTGTGACAGGATAATAGTTTTATAGATGTCCTCATGGCTGGTGGTTCTGTGTTCCTTGGACTCTTGAAAAGTTACTTAAGTTACTCTTGAGTCATTTGATCTGATAGTTGTCATTTGGAAAACAAAACCACACAAGCTTCTACAAGCCAGCTAAGTTAGTACTGTTTTTTGTTTGGTTGTTTTTTTTTTCTCTTCCATCAGATGATCCTGAGGTCCCCATGGAGCCTCCTAGTGCAACCACTACAACCACCATAGGTATATCTGCAACCTGGACAACCTTAGCAGGTTCCCACGGGAAGAGGAACAATACCATCACCACAGCAAGCTCCAAAAGGAAAAACAGGAAAAACAAAGTGACCCCTGACAATGTTCAGATTATATTCGATGATCAGCTCCCAATTTCCTATAGCCAACCAGAAAAAGTGAATGGTGAATCCAAGAGCAGCAGTACAAGTGAAAGTGGTGACAGTGACAATATGAGGATTTCCAGCTGTAGCGACGAGAGCAGCAATAGCAACAGCAGCCACAAAAGTGACAATCATTCATCCACAGCTGTTACTAACACACAGAGCAACAAAAAACAACCCTCAGTTCTTGTCACTTGTCCCAAGGATGAGAGGAAAGCAGTTACTGCCAAGTCATCCATCAAGTAAGTTGCTGTGACCATGCATGATGCCCTTTGTGGTGGTGGTTACCCTGCATTTGAATTCTGTGCCCTTGTCTTCATGGACTTCTTCAATCAGTTGTTAAGAAGCAGATGAGGCAGTCTCTGTTAGGAGTTCTAACAGTTGCACTGTGAGCCTGAACTTGATAGTAGGCTCTGGAGCAAGAACCATCTGTGCATCTGGAGTCAGGGAATTCTTGGGGTGTTTTGAGATGCAAGCATCTTGTTTCAAGCAGCTTCTTAATAGTGCAGTGCTTGTGTGCTAAAAGAGAAAAATGTGTTGGGGGGACTGCAAAGTGAGCAAAATGCAAGTTGTAGAATCATGGAGTAATTTGGGTTGGAAAGGACCTCTAAAGGTCATCTAGTTTTTTGACTGCATAATGACAGGATTTTATTTTTTCAAAGGTTGTCTGAAGTCATTAGTGAAGTGACAAGTAACTCCTTGTCTACTTGCACAAAATCTGGCCCTTCTCCCCTTTCTTCTCCAAATGGAAAGCTAACCATTGCTAGTCCTAAACGTGGTCAGAAAAGGGAAGAAGGATGGAAGGAAGTTGTGAGAAGGTAAGCAAAACATTCCTTTAACTCCCCCTTGTTGATGTCTTTTTTTTCAGGATGTTTTATCTAACCCTTTCCAGGGTTACTGGGTGACCTTCTTCTTATCAGACCTGATAGATTTCACAAAATTACTGCTATGTCTGTTGAATCATGAGTAACAACATTGTTTTGACCAGCCTGTCCACCGCCTCATGCCACAGAAACATTTCCCATTTCATATTGTTTCCTTTTTGTGTAGATCCAAGAAGGTTTCTGTTCCATCAACTGTAATTTCCAGAGTCATTGGGAGAGGAGGATGCAACATCAACGCGATCCGTGAGTGCACAGGAGCACACATAGACATTGACAAGCAGAAAGACAAAACTGGAGACAGAATAATAACTATAAGGTAAGCAGGATGCTTGACTTGCCTGTTCCTGGGGGGATTTTTCAGTTGTGGAAGGCTTTTCTGTATAGAAAAAAGGAGAGGTTTGACCTCATTGTCCCGTGATAGGTCACTTTGAAGCAGTCATTTCTTTGAGGCAGGGGTGGCAGATGGGGAGGGAAAACCAAGAGCAAATGCCAGCTGATGTCATCACATTTGTACAAGAGAGTACTTGTGATATAGGTGGGGTATTAGCATTAGGGTTCTCTGTATAACCATGGCCAAACATGTAGGCATATGTGGGGAAGTGAACCCTGTAACCCCCTGGGTTTTTGGGGAGATAGCCTTTTCAACTTGAGCTTCTTGAACAATTGTCAGCAGCAAGAGCATGCCAGGCTCAGTCCTCAGGTAGGGCTGACTGTCTGGGTTAGTATGAGGTGAGACAGGCTGGATGGTGTTGGAGGGACAGCATTGCAATGAATATAAATGCTTGAGATGCACTTCACCTGCTTTGCTTTCTGTAGGGGTGGCACAGAATCAACCAGGCAGGCCACGCAGTTGATCAATGCTCTGATTAAGGATCCAGATAAGGAAATCGATGAACTTATTCCAAAGAACCGCTTGAAAAGTTCAGCTGCAAACTCCAAAATTGGGTCGTCGACCCCTGCCACCACTACAGCTGCTAACAGTTCTCTCGTGGGCATCAAAGTGACCACCGTAGCTGCTTCATCAACATCTCAGACTGCCTCTGCACTCACCGTGCCTGCGATTTCTTCAGCCTCCACTCACAAAACCATTAAGAACCCCGTGAACAACGTGCGGCCCGGTTTCCAAGTTTCTCTCCCCTTAGCATATCCTCCTCCTCAGTTTGCACACGCTTTGCTCGCTGCTCAGACTTTCCAGCAGATCCGTCCGCCTCGGTTGCCCATGACACACTTTGGAGGTACTTTCCCACCAGCCCAGTCCACGTGGGGTCCGTTTCCCGTCAGGCCCTTGAGCCCCGCCAGAGCTCCCAACTCACCGAAACCTCACATGGTGCCTCGCCACAGCAGCCAGAGCAGCAGCGGTTCTCAGGTGAATCCAGCCAGTTCTTTGACAACCAGTCCTACAGCCACAACGAGCTCAGCGGCTTCTACTGTGCCTGGTTCTTCTGCAAACGCCAGTCCGAGCTCCCCGTCAGTCAGAAGACAGCTTTTTGTCACCGTTGTGAAGACGTCGAACGCGACGACCACCACGGTGACGACCACGGCCAGTAACACGAGCACGGCGCCTACCAACGCCACGTACCCGATCCCTGCTGCCAAAGAACACTACCCTGCGTCTTCCCCCTCCTCTCCCTCTCCCCCCGCGCAGCCGGCGGGGGTTTCCAGGAGCAGTCCCGCTGACTGTGCAGCCACCTCTCCCAATAAAGGTGCACCTTCCTCCGATCCCGAAGCGGGTAGTCCCCCAGCAGTGGAAACGAGCAGCTCGACCAGCAGTAGGCAGCCCGGTTCTGGTACCAGCAGCTCCTCTGTGCACCCTGCTCATCAGCAGCCTCCGGGAGCTCCTCTGCAAGAGGCCAGACCCCCTCTTCAGCAACCTCAGGTTCCTGCGCCAGACCCTCGGATGGTCGTGCCTCCAAACCTAGCGGTGACGAGCTCCTCTGCTCCCGTGGCAGGTCCTGCGAGCGCCCCCATGACCTATCCCGTGGCTCAGACATCCGTGGGGGCTCCTCAGCCTGCAGCCAAGCTGGACACCCCGGCCATCAGACCGCCTGGCCACGGCACCGGGAGCGTCCACAAGAACCCAGCTCCCGCGCAAAACTCCTCTGTCGCAGTCCTCAACGTTAACCACATCAAAAGGCCCCACAGTGTTCCTTCTTCAGTGCAGCTTCCTTCTACCTTAAGTACACAAAGTGCTTCTCAGAATTCAGCCCACCCAGCAAGCAAGTCCATGGGTAACAATTTCAGTGCTACCTTACCCTTCGGGCCCTTTAGTACGTTGTTTGAAAACAGCCCCTCCTCCGCTCATGCCTTCTGGGGTGGCTCCGTCGTTTCATCTCAGACAACACCAGAATCTATGCTATCAGGAAAGTCTTCATTTTTGCCAAATTCAGATCCTTTGCATCAGTCTGATACTTCCAAAGCCCCGGGTTTCAGGCCACCGTTACAGAGGCCAGCTCCAAGTCCCTCAGGTCAGTCTGTGTTCTTCTTTCATACCTTACTAGTGCACTTAAATAATTACAGAGTGGCTGAGGTTGGAAGAGGCCCTTGGAGATCACTTCTCCAACCCCCCTGCCACGGGCAGGGACACCTCTCATTCACACAAGGTCACTCAAAGCTTCATCCAACATGGGCTTGAACCTGGCCACCTCCAGGGAGGGTGCAGCCACAGCTTCTCTGGGCAGCCTGTGATTCTGTGATAATAACTGCTGGGTTTGTGGTAACTTGTTTCTTGTTCTGAGGCTGCAGAAAAATATGCAGTATCTTCAAAGTGTTAGGATGATGTTTAAAAAATCATATTCTGCTGTGAACTCATAGTATGAGATGTGTTCTCATAAATACTAAAATCAGTCAAAAGGCTTAGTTTAATTGGGTTCCTGCATTATGTAGCAAGATGTTCAGCTCTTTGCACAGAGGCCAAGGGGTTGTCACAGAACTTGTTCTGGAGCTTCCAGAAAGGTTACACACAGTTTGTACCATCTGGGCCTGCTATAGTAGGACCTGGGAGTTGTTTATGAATAAAGAGAGAGACAAGCTAATTTTTTTTCCTATTTTGTGAATATCTTTGGCCTCTGAGAGCCTGAAGAATTAGAGAAAAACTGGAGATGGGTAGAAAAACTGGACTTGGTAATCAGTGATGGAGAGGAGGCAGGTGCTGTGCTGCTTTGTTCTTCTGCCTGACACTGGTGAAGGGATTTTTTTTTTTTTTTTCCTAACTGAAACTCTAAATCCAGATCTTGTATCATGTACATTATGAGCCAGAGAGAGATGCAGGTGTCACAGCAGCTTCCTTAACAGCTTGTGAAACTTGGAATTTTAAGATTGTACTTTTCCCTTTCTTTGTTGAGGAGAGATTAAAGGGGTAGTGATTGTTGTGTTTTGAATACCTTGGATAATTGATGCCACTTGGTCTTAATAAAATTGTTTTTTATTATAGCTAAATATTATAGCTTAATACAATAGCATTTTAGCACAGCTAAAATGTGTCTCTGGGTTGGGAAAATAAAACACTTCAGTGTTTCTCATCCCGGTGTGTCATGGAGAAACATTTTCAAATCTTTGGTGTATTTCTGCTGTTCTTGGTACAAAGTAATTTCTAAATCTAGAAAATTTAACTTGCAGGTTAATAAAATGCTGAGTTGCAGACCTGCAGAATATAAAGCTTTGCACTTGCAGTTCTCTTTGAAAATGAATAACACAACCCTCCAACAACTGATGGAATGAGAGTTTGCTTTTTTCTGTTACTGTTTCCATGATATGGGTGACATCTTGGAGATCTCAGTGTCCTGGGAGTCACTCCTGCCAATTTCTCTCCTAGGTATTGTCAGTATGGATTCCCCCTATGCTTCTGTAACACCTTCTTCTACACATCTGGGTAATTTTGCCTCAAACCTCTCGGGAGGTCAGATCTATGCCCCTGGGACACCTCTGGGTGGAGCACCTGCAGCTGCTAATTTTAACAGACAGCATTTTTCCCCACTTAGTTTACTGCCTCCGTGTTCATCAGCATCAAATGGTGAGTGGGAAACTACCTGAGAAGTTCTTGTACAAATAAAGCAGCCTCATGCACTGCCTGCTTTAGGTAGGCTTTTCTAGTTTTGTTCATTACTTTCAGCTTTTTAGAAGTATTTTAAACCTTTATGCAGACACAGGTTTTGAGATGAAATTTTCTTGTGCAAGCTCTGATCTCTGATGTGGCTTTTTTAGCAGCTCAGGCCCTTCTGAGTGCTGTCTTATTCAGGGAGCAAGTTAGGCTGTTGTACTGGCAAAAATAATGACAAACAAAACTGGCAAAAAAAATGCAGAGAGCAAATCATGATTAAAAAAAAACATCACAAAACCAATAAGAATAAACAAACCCAAACCAACCCAACAAGAAGATGGGTTTATTTCAGCTATGCTTTTGGGTATAATCCTGAAATCCTCTATTGCTGATGGGCAGTAATGCTTAGTTAAGATTTTGAACCATGTTTTGTGTTCTGTGTCCAGTAGCTGAGTTGACAGAGCATGATAATCATTTTATGTAAGAGACTAAATTGATGGTGAATGTCTCTCTGATCTGAAAGTAGAACTGTTAAAATTATCCTGCAGTGGTTGCTGCTTGGATCTGGCATTAATGAAGTGCCCATTTGCACAGTTAGATCTGTGGCTTGACACTCAAGGACAGCTTTGTGGTGGCTTGAGAGGATCTGATGCCATTACCAAGTGCTCGTTGCTTTTCTTGCAGAATCTCCTGCTCAGTCAGTGTCTTCTGGAGTAAGAGCACCATCTCCCACACCTTCATCAGTGTCCTTGGGATCAGAAAAACCCAGTAGTGTTTCTCAGGACAGAAAAGTTCCTGTTCCAATTGGGACTGAACGTTCTGCACGGATTAGACAAACTGGAACATCTGCTCCATCTGTGATCGGGAGCAACCTTGCTGCTCCAGTGGGACATAGTGGGATCTGGTCCTTTGAAGGTATAGGTGGCAATCAAGGTATGTGGAGTTCATGGGTGTCCCTGTGCTTGCAATTACTCCCACTGTTGTGTTTCCCTAACTTCCTGTTGGAGCTGAAGGACAATGCTGGAGTGAGTGTCTCAAAATGAAGGAGTTCTGTTTCCAAAGGGCTTCCCAGGGACTTGTGTTTGCCCTCTGATCCTCTGAATTGTGTTGCAACCAGGTCTCAGGAAACCTGAGGGGTTCTGAAATGCCCTGGCTGCAAAGAATTGTTACTCTAGAAAAAGAAGTAACAGGGAAAAAAACCACAGGATTTACAGGGATGAACTGAGTGAGGATCACTTGATCAAGGAAGAGGGGAAATGAAGATGTGTCAAGATAATTCTCTATATTTTCCTTCTGCTGATAAATTCTGTACATCATTTTGTACAATAGGAGTTAAAAATTATCTTTAACTCATAGCCAAGGTAGAGCATTTTTGCTTAGGGTTGTGCAATTTGTGACTTTATATGAATTGGTAGTATTCCATCTTTGAGTTTACTTTATTTTTTCCAGTTATGCCATTTACATTTTACTCACATGAGGTTCAACTCTCCTGTAGTCACATAGAGTACAATATTTTTAAATTAATTACAATTTAAGTTACTAACAGGAGAGCTTTTCTCAGCAAACAGTTCAGGGGTCTTGAGTGCAGTACATAGGAGATGGCTCCATTTTTTTTTTTTCCAATTTTGGAGGATAGGTGTGGTTTTTATTTGTTAGGCTTTTTTGGGCTTGGAATGAGGGGAGGAAATCATGGGACCATGTTGGATGGGACCTCTGGAGGTCACATCAGCCTCCTGCACAAAATGGGATTTGCTGTGAGGTCAGTCCAGGTTACTCAGGGCTTTATTCAACCTCATCTTGAAAACCTCCAAGGATGCAAACTGCTCAGCTTCTGAACATCCTGTTCTGCTGCTGGCCTTAAGGTTTTAACAGACTGACTGTGCACATGCTTTGCATACCATGACTGCACTGTCCTGAGGTTTTTCCCCAAATATATCATATTTATATAATATTTATTATATATTGTATAATATATTCACCAATATAGTGGGAGGCTAGTCATCATTAAGGCTTTGGAAATTCAATATTGTTATTTGTACTCTCTGCCTTCTCTGTCTTTGCTTTCAGACTGCTGCTTGCTTTCTGCTTTGTTCAGTTACCTCAGCATTTTTGGGTTTGAGTTCAGAATGGGATTGGCTCTTGTTGAGTGTTAGGATAGGTTCAGAAATGTTCCCATGTTCCTTTTCCACCCCTCCAAATAGAATGTCTTTGTTTTATTTTGAAAAATTGTCTCCCTGGCTGTCTGGACTGCAGTAGCAGGCTGCCTCTAATGAATTCATGTGATCAGAACATGAACACATCTCCAGCTGGTCATTTTCTGGTTTTCCTTTCCAGAGGTACTTCCCTGTCTCTTAGTTCATTAAATAATTCATGAAAGAATGGTAATGAGGTGGAGCAAATAGCATTCGTAGCATAAAGGCCTTTTCACAGAACCAAACATGCCAGGAATGTAGTTTTTTGGAGGAGGAATGCCAGCCTTCCCTTCCAAGTGAAGAGCTATGGAGGTGATGCTTTGGTTGCATGTAGCTGTTCAGACTCTTGGCAGGGGCTGAGGCTTCCAGCTGTGGAGTAGCTCCCTGTGCAGGTGCCATTCCTGGTGCCCTCCATCCCACCCTGCCTGGAGTTCCCATGTGGAGGGATGCCCAGGGAGGCTCAGGCTGAGCAGATGTCACTTGGGGGCAGGTTGTGTGTGCAGGGGCTGCTGTGATGTGTGACCCTCTGCTGTCTCCTCAGATAAAGTGGACTGGTGCCACAGCGGGATGGGGAGCCACATGATCCACAGGCCCATGTCTGATCCAGGGGTGTTCTCACACCAAGCCATGGAGAGAGACAGCTCGGGAATCGTAGCGCCTTCCGGTACATTCCACCAGCCCGTTCCTGCAGGATACATGGACTTCCCAAAAGTCGGGGTAATCACCTTCCTGGCTCTGACACGGGCAGAACCGCTCCCTTCCCCTGCGGGTACAGGACCTCATCTGCCTCTGGCTGAGCCCTCACTACCCCTGCCAGAGGCCTAGGTCTAACCGCAAGTAACTTCTCCATGATAAGATAGATCCATGCAGAGGAAGGTTTGTCTTTAATTCAGGCATTTTATTACTGCTTGAGGATGGAGAATGACCTTAACATGAATCCCCTTTTCCTACTCTGCATGTGCACTGGTAGCAGTGTGCATGGGGACAGAGAATGGGTTGGGTTGGAAGGGACCTTAGAAATCCAGTCCCAACCCCCTGCATGGGCAGGGACACCTCCCACAGCCCAGGTTGCTCCAAGCCCCATCCAACCTGGACTTGGACACTGCCAGGGATGGGGCAGCCACAGCTTCTCTGGGCACCCTGGGCCAGGGGCTCAGCACCCTCAAATTAAAGAATTTCTTCCTATTTTCCAACCTAAATCTCCCCTCTTCAAGTTTTAGCCCATTTCCCCTCATCCTCTCACTCCACCCCCATGTCCAAAGCCCTCCCCCAGCTTTCTTGTAGCCTCTTCAGGTACTGGGAAGTCCTGACTCTTGCTCTTGCCTCCCCTTTAGGGTATGCCTTTTTCTGTGTATGGGAATGCAATGATTCCTCCTGTAGCCCCCATCACGGATGGTACTGGAGGCCCTATATTTAATGGACCTCATGCTGCTGACCCATCTTGGAACTCGCTGATAAAGATGGTTTCAAATTCCACAGAAAATAACGGGCCTCAGACGGTAATTTTTCAGTTTTTGTATTTGCAGTTTTGTTTTTAACTTGAACAGTGTGGGGAAGGTAACACCTTAGCTGTTAGGAAGTATGAAAATGCAGTGTAGTGTCTCACTAAGGAGCTGGTACAGCCCCAACTCACTGCAGCCCTGAGTGCTGCACATGCTTGCTGGCAACTTGTAAACATTAATCATGGCTCCAAAAATGTGTGTAAGTTGTCCCAAGAAAAAAATGGGCACCACTAAGTTACTGCTGTTCCTTCTGTGAACATGTCTGTGCTTGGGAGCTGGGAAGCTTGCTGCCAGCTGAACTTAGAGAAGCTGCCTGTTTAATCAGACCAGACACCTGGTTAATGGCTGCAGAACACCTGCTTTGATGATGTGCTGTAGGCAAGCCTGGGTAGAAAAGATTTTACACTGTGTTTTACTCAAAATGGGCATGATTTTTCTGTGCTGTTCTGCACTTGGGAAAGCACAAACCAGTTTGCTTTTGCCAGAAAAGCCATTTGTTTGCTGTTACTAAGGTTTCCCTTCCCAAAAAGGAAAAATGGTGTTAGGTCAGAGGGGCTGTTGCTGGATCTGAAAGGTGTGATGTCCTCTCTGGGTCAGGAGCTCCCAGGGGAAGGTACTAAGTGGCATTTCTGTTGCTGCTCTGATCTCACCTGGGTTATAGGCTTGTCCACTAAATAGAATGTAGGTGTAGGGATTATGTTCCCCTAAGCCTCTTGTTCTCACTCAGCCAGTAACTAATATTATAATGGATCATCAGTAGCTCTTCCTGTGTTTATTTTTAGTTGTCTGGTGAGCTCTGTTACACTGTTATTAAATGAAGCTATTTCTGGACCTCATTAGCTTGGGAAACATCCAAGCTGCAAACAAACATCAGCTCCCAGCCCAGGCAGCCCTGGGGTGTGCAGAAGAGGAGGCAGGGCTGTTCTTTGGCCACTTGGGTTTAGTGAGAGAACTTTGTCCCCCAGAGGTGATATTGCTTTGGTGGATTTGGCTTTCCCTGAGGGTGTGGGTGTGCATTTGGGGGGACATAATTCAAGGTGCCAGGTGTCAAGTTTTTGATTACCTGAACTTGCTAAGGTGAAGAGGAAGAACAGTCTCTTGCTCTGAAAGCTGGAGGTCTGCAGGTGCTCTCCTTGCAAATTAATTGGAATGTAGACAGAGTCCTGTTTATTCTCCCTGACAGCAGAGCTGGCAGGCTCAGAGGTAATACTTATTGCCCTGCTCTGGAGGGATGAGTTCTTCCAGTGGAACAGTAAAACATTGATTAGGTTAGTGTGGCCAGGCTAGAGAGACCAGTGGGCACACATAGCATTGATTGGTGTTCTCAGTATTGCTGTTAAGGAAAGCAGTCAGGCTGGGGAAAAGTGTTGTTTGGGTTTGGGGTTTTTTTGTGCTAAATAGGAAGATGAACCCTTTGCTGAGGTGAAAAAGCACAGGCAGAAAAATTAACCCCCCTTTGCCCTCTCTTCTCACCTAAATAACAGCAGGATAAAGCAAGTGCTGCAAGAAGCTCAGTTTACTGTGCTGTCTGAAATTGGGCTGGACTTGGTTAAAAAAAAACCCAAACAACAACAAACCCTATGCAGTGCAGTGTTATTTTGAGTTAGAAGTGTTTGGTAGCAGGGTGGTAAATGCAGTTTTCTCTTTCAGGTGTGGACTGGAACTTGGACACCTCACATGAACAGTGTGCATATGAACCAACTTGGCTGAGTGGGATCAACTTGCTAGCCTTGAGATTCCTTTTTTGCAGAGGAAAACACAAATGGCAGAAACAGTTTATGTGCTCCCAGATCATTCTACTGATGTGCTTGACTGAAGTGTGTAGGCTTTTTGCAGAAGAACTTACTAACTGACCTTTTTCTGTGAACATTGTGACCGCCCATTCCCCACCATCATACGTTTCAACTTAGTTAGCCTTTATTCTTTCCTTTCCTTTTTTTTTTTGTTGGTTTTTTTTTTTCTTCTTCTTTTTTTCTTTTGGTTTTTTTTTTTTTTTTTTTTTTTTGACATAACTTTCTGTTGAAGCTGTTCTTTGGCTGGTTGGTTTTAGTACTGTAAACTGCTTCTGAGCAAACACAGAAATTTAGCAAAATTATGTAAACTTGATCCTGAAGTTTTAGAATGGCAAATAAATGTACAATTGTTTACATAACAAATGGCTAAGCAGAAAGTAAATTTCAATATGTCAGTATAGAGGCTCTACTTTATGTAGACTTAAATTAATGTGAGATATGTACCTTCATATTCAGAAATCTGGATGTTTCCTTCATACATTAAACTATTAATAAGCATAACTTTTCTACTTGTGTAATTTAAGTACACTATAAAAAAAAGGGCATTGTCAGAGGGCTTTCTGAAAATGTGTTTTGGATTTCTTTGAGAAGTCATCCATCAGTTGTCACCAGACACTAAGAGCTTCTGTTTCCCTTCTTTGAACAGCTTTTTAGCAAAAAGCACCTGAGAAAACTGCTTTTTGGCACATTCAGAGTTGTCTCCACACTGAACTCCCCCGTTCTGCCCAGTAAAGAGGATAAATATATCACTCTGCAGCATCTGTTAAAAATTATTCTTAGAGCTGGGTTGATGCAGTGAGGTCTTTTCTGTTCCATGGGTGCTCCCAGAGCTTCAGTTCCTCTGGTTCCTTCCTTGGCCTTCAAAAGTCATTTCAGAAGACAGATCCTTGGTTTGTGTTAATTCAAGAATGGGACTCAACTTGCAGCTTTAGCAGAGCTTCACTGATGAACACCTGCTTGATGTCACAGTAAGTGGCTTTGTTCTAGTAGCTGATGCCTTGCTCCAAACTGGGTCACTACCCAGGAAGGTTTATTTGGGAAGGTCCTAGTGGGATTTTTTTTTGTAGTCATATTCAAGAGATGTCACCTTCTCCACTCCCATTTTCTAGGGAGTGAACAGAAGTACCTGGAGGTGAAGTCTTGGGGGTCCTGTAAGACAGAGCAGGGACGCACAGCTCCACTCAGGGTCCCTTTCACTTTGTGCACATGTGGTTTAAAGTGGGTCTACAAATTAAATATATTTTTATGCAGTACAAGCAAGGGCCAGCGTTGCTGGTTATTCTGCATGGAGCAAGGCTGAAGGAAAGCTTGTTTTTTCCTTGCTGTGTCACTTGGAGTCAGCCCTCTGCAAGTTACTATGTGGAGAGAGAAAATCTGGGGAAGAAACATCCTGGATAAGCTAAGGCTGGAATTTAAGTAGTGTTGTTTTGTACCTATTGTGGTACACATTTGAAAGCCAAAAGAAAAAAGCACTTGTCCAAAGAAAGCTGCAGCCTTTTAAGTTTGGTATTTCATAGGTGTGAAGATGGTTTGTGCACACCAGTGTTCACATATGTGCCCTTAGGTGATGCTCAGAATGAAGGTAAGCTCCTTTTTCCAGCTGTCTGATCACCTGAAATACATTGTGGTGAGAGCTGGTTGTAGCAAAATGGATGCCAAACTGAAGAGCTGCTGAGAAAGATGATTAATCTCGTATTTCAGCACCCTTCTGTGAGTAGGCTGTAGTGCCCTTCCAGTCTTGTTCAGGACCCTTAGTATTGTTTTGCTTAATTGTTCAGTACTATGTAGCATTAATTTTCTGAAAAAATACTGCTTAATATTTATTACAACCATGAATTTTGTGGGTCAAAAGAGCAGACTCTGACCTGTCTGTTGTAGGCTTGAAAACGCAAGCTGTGGTCAGGGGAGCACAGGCTGGATGCTGCTTGTGGAACCAAACCCTGGGGGGTTAGGAAGTCTGAGAGGAAGTTGGGGTTTTTTTAAGTATTTAAACTGTAATGCTGGGTTTTTTTGCCAATAAACAAAAGGACTCAACTCTTTGGGGGCCTGGGAGATCGTTTTTATTTCGGAGAAAGGCACAGAACTGTGGTTAGAGGTGGGCAGGCCGTGTTGCCAGGGTCTCTGAGGGGGGTGAAAGGTGTGAGGTGAAGATGGCGGAGCGCTCACGGCTGAGGCGTTTCCCTGCCTCTCCTTGGGAAAGGCAGGCGGCCAGGCAGCCTCAGGCAGACACTTCCCTTCCACAGGGGCGCAGCCATCGCTCCAGGAACCGCTCTGCGCGGGGCAGCCCCTCACCCGCTCACTGCCGGCGCTGCCCTTCCCCTCGCCCTCACACAACATGGCGGCCGCGGCGCCTTCATGGCGCATGCGCGCTCCCCCTGGCGCCTGCGCGGGGCGGGTCCCATCCGCGCGGCCGGAGCAGCCGTTGGCCATGTGGCGGGTGGCGCGCGGCTGGGCAGCGCGCGGCGTGGCCGTTGCTCCCCTCACAGCGGCGCGCGGGGCGGCCGTTGCTCCCCTCACAGCGGCGCGCGGGGCGGCCGTTGCTCCCCTCACAGCGGCAGCGGGGAGCGCCGGTCCCGAGGGATGGTACGAGCGGCTGGCGCAATCGGAACCCGTCCACTGGGTGGAGGACGGGCTCACGGCCCTGCAGGAGGCCTCCGGGCTGCCCTGGTGGGCCGCCATCGTCTGTGGCGCCGCCTTGCTCCGCACCGCCGTCACCTTTCCGTTAGCCGCCCACCAGGGCCGTCTCCTGGCCAAGGTGGGTCCCCGGGGCCTGAGGGTGGCCGGGAGAGCCTCGCGCTGCTCCAGCGAACCGAGGGAGGAGCTCCGGGCTGGGTGAGGGGTGCGGCAAAGGTGGGGTGGCGTCTGTGGTGCCTCGTCACGAGCCGCTGCCCTATGGACGCTGTGTTCCCTTTCAGTGGTAGCGCTGCCTGTCCGCCTCCTGTGGTGGAGCGAACCGCGGCTCTCAGGGGGGGTTCTGTGGGTGTAAACCCACGTTGGGCCTTCCTCGGCCATGTGAAGTTTAAATAAAGCGGGTGTGCTGCTCCGTGTGTAATTACAAGGTTACGGAGTTGTGTGAGAGGCGGGTGGCCCGTTCAGGGCGTTTCTTGGGCTTTGTTTTAAGTCCTCCGATAAATCTTGAAGTAAATTAATCTCCCGCAGTTTCTACCTATCTGCTTTTCGTCAAAATTGAGTAAAACAGTTGGAAAGAAAGGTTCTGTGCTGCGCATGCAGTGCTGACGGAGCCTTTGCAGTGCTGTGGTATGGGGTGTTACTCCTTTCCTGTGCTGTTCCTTTACCAAGCAAGGGGGACTTCAGGGTGGACCTTCACAGCTTCCAGGAATTGAATCTAACTTGTAATTAGTTGGATTTTCATTTGTCACCTGTGAGAAGGTCAGACTGGTCTTCTGTTTTCTTGCAGGAGGTTCTTCAGTGACCGTCATTTAAAGAGTGTTATTTGAGATTTTCATTAATTTGCGATTTAATTTATATAATTTTTATTGTAGCATGTTTAAAGGTTTTACTTTTTTGTTGTTGTTTATTTCTTGCAGTAATTATAATTTTTTTCTTTTGGTCGCAAAAGTGAATATTGTATATCACTCTTGCATAATGGGATCTCTTCTTGACTTTGGTGACTGCAAATCTGTGTGTCCTGCTGGGCTTTAAATCATTTTGTGGTGGCATTGAAAGTTTTTTGTTAGGTAAAGTAGCTGGTCATGATCACTGTATAAAATCTAATTCTGTGTTTGTTTCATTTAGTTGTACGATAGTATCTTTGTTACTGTGAAGTACTTCTCACTGTATCTTCACATGGTTATTTTGTTTAAAGGTGAAAGGCATTCCCAGACATGAATCTTGCCTTTCACAGTCGTTTTTGATGTCTGGACAGCATCAGGTGGGCAGAGGAAGTGGATGTTACATGTAACTGTGCATAAACATTTTTTCTTTCCTCCAGCTAGTTGGAAAACCTGCAGCCTGAGATTAAAAAACTTGCTGAGCAGCTTCGCTATGAAGTGTCTGTCCGTGCAAAGCAAGTGGGCTGGTCTGAGAAGGTGGCCAGGTAAGGTGGGGATTGTGCATGCCTTATACACCCATTCCAGACTGAGGGGTAGCAGGGGGAGAGTCCTACAAACAAGAGAGAAATTCTGCTGTTGCCCAAAGTTAGATTCTTCTACAACTTTCTGTTTGTACTATTGCCCTTTAGAATATATCAGTTTTAAAGCTCTGAATTTGTGATGGGTTTCTGACTACAGGGCCAAATCCAGGATTGGTTTTATTGTCTTGATCTGTGGCTTAAGTGGTCTTAGCTATGATGGTACCCAAATACTGCAGGAACTCAAGGCTGTGGACTTGTTGATTTATTAGTGTAAGTAAACTGGGATGCTGATCATCACGTGATCGGCTGATTGCATCTGTATGGAGAAATATAGTTCAGGCAAAAAACACCAGGATATTGAAATATCTGATGGGAACAACGGGAAATGGTGCTTATCACAGCAGGGCTAAAAGGTGTGAGGGAAAAGAAGAGATGAATTTAAAGAGGAAGGTATCCTGAAAGTTTTTTGTTGTTTTTTTTTTCTTTCTAAAAGGTTCCACTTTAAGAAGAATCTCCGGAGGATCCTGACGGAGCTGTACATCCGGGACAACTGCCACCCCTTCAAAGCCACCCTGCTGGTGTGGGTGCAGGTGCCCATGTGGGTGTGCGTGTCCCTCGCTCTGCGCAACTGCAGCCTCGGTGCCACCGACCCCGCAGGTCAGTAACCTCACCACACGCTCTGTGCAGTCACTCTGCACTCAGCCACCTCTGCTTCAGTGCTGTTATCCTGTGGATAAAATGCACCTAGCGACACGTGGGATGGTTCTGCCAAACTGAGGTAGCAATTCGTGCTGAATTCCCTGTTTTCTTTAAACTCTCCGTGTAGTTCAGGAACAGTTTTCGGCAGGCGGAGCCTTGTGGTTTACAGACCTCACAGCACCTGATTCTACCTGGATTTTGCCAGTTTCACTTGGGCTCGTGAATTTGCTGATAGTGGAGGTAAGTTAGTGGAGTAAATAAGATGATTGCAACATGATAAGCCTTTTTTATAGAATTGTGAGACAGTATTACCCAGTTATAAAACATGGTAACAGAGATTACCTGTTACAAGCTACAGGATGGTAGCTTGAGATTATCACTGCTTTCTGTGCTTTGGGCAGAACTTGAAAATAACTTCCTTACATGTGAGTGTGGGGGTGTCTTGTTTAAAGATGGCAGATTTTGATGGGATGTGAGTAAGTACTTCATTGGTTTTGCCTGAACCACAGTACAATTTAGCCTTCACCCAGGAGTTTCTCTCAAAAAGGTGTTCTAACAACCTACTTGGGTGTTTAAGCATCTAAAAGCCTATGTGGGATTTTTTTGGCTTGTCTTCCCCCAGTAATTTGTTACTGCCTTGTGGTCAAAACTAAAGATATTAGTCTTAAGATATTAATAAACTGAAAACATCCAGAACTTTTGAAGACTGCTGGGAAAATCAATCAACATAAACAATAAAAAAAAAAAGGTTTAATTTCCCATTTTGGGGGGTACTTTAATGGAAAAAACTTTATTCTTGAGTTTTCTCTTAGATGTTTTCATCAAACTCTAACCCTCTGGTTTTAACTCTTACTCCATTTTTTTCTATGCCATGTGGACTGAGACCATCTTAGAGGAAAACTGCCAGTGACTGTAGACCCAGTTCTGGTTTTGTTCCCTTCTCTACCAACCATTTTGGGTCTGTTTCCTGTTCCTTTCCATGGGGAACTGTGCTTCAGGCTGAGGCACTGGGACTTTGGGATGTGCCCAAGTGATTGCTGAGTACAGTGTTATCTACAAAGGACTGGACATGAACAACATCAAACAAGTTAAAGGGAGATTGTAGCAGTGTGTTCATGGAAACGGGGGATGCAAAGGATGAACAAGAGCTCTGGGTTACAGAAAACCCCACAGCTGCCTTTTTTCTCAGTTCAGTTGTTTCAGAAAAAACCATCATAACTGTGTTTCTCTCCTTTCAGATCTTTGCTTCACAAAAAAAGGAAGTTTCCAGGTTCCAGAAGCTTGCCACAAATTTCTTTCGAATGGTGTCAGTCGTAATGATTCCTGTTGCTGCCACCGTCCCCTCCGTAAGTACAGGGCCTGGCACTCAGGTACTCTGGTGCTGAAAGAGCAGCCACCATGCCTGGTGTCTGGAATGGACCCCATGCTCTGTTACTCTGTGCCCTAAACCAAAGAACTTGTTTTGTCTATGTGTACATTTAAATTCTTAACACATTCCGTTTATTGTTGTCCACAAGGGAAGAATCTGCAAACTTACTGTTCCTAAACACCATTTTTGCAAAGCGGGGCTTGGAAGGGCATTCAGAGCAGGCATCCTTTTTGTTATCTCAGAGCTGTGAGGAAGACTATATAAGGACATGTAAACAAAGGTTTCCTAGTATTTGCTTATTGCAAGAGGAAAACAGTGTAGTTCTTAGATTAGGAAATTTTCTACAGTCTTAAAAAACTTGTCATTTTTACCAGGTGTCCTACTTCTGAATATTTTTGCAGTGGTTAGCAAAAACAACATATCTAGTTGCTTGGCTCATCAGTTTACAGGCTGAAATACAGAAGTTTAACCACATTTGATATTAATTAATTTATGAACTGCTCATCAAGCTTCAGTGTAGATGACTTTTTTCCCCAGAAGAGTTGAGAAAGAGTGAAAAATACATTTGAAATGGAAGCCATTGTTGGTATTGAGAGGAGTGTTTTTAGGTGAGTTACTTTTTTGGCTCTGTACTGGGCGTAAACTGGTTGTGGCTGGGGTAGAGCTGCCTGAAGCTGTGGTGTTTGCAGTGCCCCTTGGGAGCTGAGCTGGGTGCTTGTCTCGTTGCAGTCCATGGCTCTGTACTGGGTGTCCTCCAGCCTGCTGGGACTCTCACACAACCTCCTGCTGCGCTCCCCCGCCTGCCGACGCCTCTGCTGCATCCCAAGGACCAGCTCTGACTCGGCCACTCCTTACAGGGACATTGTGTCTGCCCTGGCTACCAAATACAGGTTTAAGAAGTGATGTCACTTCAGCTGGAGGAAGAGCTGTCCCACCGATGCTGCGTGGGACAATAAAACAAGTGTTTCATTGAAATGTACTTATTTACTGTAAAATGTTGCCTCTGGAATGATATTTATTTTCTGAATAAAGCACTGTCTGACCATAACAAATGATTGTTCTGCACAAATGTGTGTTTATTGGAAAGTTTCATCTCAAGGGTCGTCATTTTGCAATTAGAACAGTCTGGTGATGCAGGTTTGTTTCCTAAATGGTAAGGAATTGTGGGGATTAATATTAAATAAAGCTGTGACCCGTCTAGATTGCCTTCTTGTAGTGAAGCTGCTGTGACCTACGGGCTAGCAAACAGCCAGCTTTGTGGTGAGGGTTGCTGAACTGACACTAGTTCTAGTTTTTAAGGGAACTGGTGCAGGTTGATTGGTAATCAGAGACAGTGGCTTGATATCCAGGTTGGTCACGTGGTAATCTTTGTAACACTTGTGGTATCTGAGTTCCTGTAACTGCACAGCAGCCTAGGTCATGGCCAGGCTCTTGTGCCTGAGATGTGGAGTTCAGAGGAAAAAGTGTCATTTCTGGTGATCACCCGTGAGTGACAACACTCTTATTCCTGACCTCTTTCTCCATGAATAAAATAGAGTAGCAGCTGCTACTTAAAATGAGGCAAGTAGCACCTTGAAAAATGGTAAGAAACCAAATACTTCAACTGTATATCAAATCTCTTTATTAAATGCAAGTCCTAAAGGTAAAGTGCAAATATTTTATGCTTTAGAGGACCCATGCATGGTATTTTTTCATGTAAACAGTGTAAGTAGAGGTAGGAATTTTCTGTGAGGTTATTAAGATTCACATCTCACTTTTCTCTGCATACATCTTGAGTCAGCAGACACTGCTGTGAAACTGCACATGGGTGTCCCTTTGCACAGAAGTCTGCAAGTTGGGGTCTCATAAAAGAGAAGCAGAATTTGGGGCAGAGGGCAAAGCATTGCTTGTACACTTTGCTCACAGGGGGTTGTCATAGTGCAAAGTCAGGATGATTCATGTTTTAACAGCTAAAGTTAGTGGTCTTTGGTAATAGTGATAGTGAAAACAACTGGGACTTTTTTGTCATTATGGATTAATGTTCAGCACTGGAAAGAGAAAAGCAGGTGGAACAGCTTATCAAGGTTTGGTGTGCAGATGGGCAGGGATGTTTTTTCAGAAATACTGTTTGACACTAAATAGTCCTAATTTTCCAAGGGTTGAATCACATGTAGGAAATTGTTTCTAGATTATTTTAGAGAGTATTGCAGATCTTTCTGACTGTCAGTTTGTCTCAGCTGAAGATACTGGAAAAAGAGCATGTGCAAAAGTGAAGTGGATTTTTGGCTGGTAAACTGGCAGGAGGTGGAGCCAGTACTCCATGCAGCTCAAGGAGAAAAGTCCCTTTCAGTTGCCTCAGCATGGTGAGTCTGAAATGGGTTTCAGTGCGGTTAATCTGAAGTAGGTTCCTGTTTCCAGCCTGGGAACAGGGTAAGCTGAAGCCTCTGGGCAGGACTTTAAACCAGGTAAGTCTGTTTTGCAGTAAAAAAATAACAAGGGATTTCTTGGAAAGTGTAAAAAGGGCCTTGAAATTGATGTCTGTGAAGTCTCTCAGGCAGTTTAACAGCTCTGTCAGGACACCAGGTATTGAGCTCATGAAATTAGCTTTTTTGGGTTTGCCAGTCTGAGTCAGTGTCACATTCAAGATGGAAATGCCAGTATAATATAACAGCATTTACAGGCTGCTAGAGAGGAGTGCTGTTGTCTGCCACAGAATTTCATACTTCACCAGTCCACCTGGTTGTTCTTTGTGGTGGTTTTACTGAGGAATCCAAATTCTTAATTCAAAGCTGAGTTAGTAGAGTGGTTTCCTTGAAACGCAAGAATTTTTTCTAGGGCAGAGTGTCATTTTTGGTGCTTTGTTTCTGTGGTTTGTGGAAAAAAAAGAGCTTAAGTATTGCTGCTCTACACAGGGGGGTGCTCAAGCCATGATTTTTGTTGGGCTGTCAGGGCTCTAGAAAGTAAGGCAAGCAGCCTGGCCTTGGTCAAAATGCTTTTTTTCTTGTCTTTTATCATGATGCTGTTTCAGACCTTCAATAGGCCATCCTTTTGCAGCCTACACTGCTTTTCCACCTTGAAGTAACCCCGTGCATAACACTGCTGATCTTGAAAATAATGACAGGAACGTGCTAACTGCTCTCTCTGTGGGCTGAGGATGCCAAAAGGGACTTGGCAGGTGTGGGGACAAATCCCTCTCACGGACAAGTTGTCTTTGCAAAGCCATGGGTTTATGCAGCCGTGTGGCCAGCTGGCAGGAGAACTCCTCTTTCTTTCTTCAGTTGTTACTGTTGGACTACCTGTATTTAATTGATGTGACTTGGTTCTAAGAGCAAGTGAAATGCTCCTCGTTGCTTTGAAACTCCGCATAGTGCTAAGAGTGCAGCAGCTGCTGGTCTCCTAAGTGAGAGCTGCTGCTCTGTTCTTGAAGTTTTGAGGGGCTTTTAAGATAGTATTATCTTAAAAGAGAGGGGAACAGGCCAGGGGGGGGATGTGCATGACAAAAACTGGCAGGGAGAATGTCTTTAATCCCTTTTTTCATTTGTTCTTTCCCCCTCTATTTTGTACATTTAGGACTAGTTCAGGCTGTGATTTTATCGTATTCTGACCAGACATTTCTGGATCTCTGAGCAGTGCAAGCATGCTCTGGATCAAGCCAGACTGTGCAATTGCATTTGTGTCAAATTAGAGGACACAAATACAGAGTTTATGCTGATGCCAGGGCTTTTTCTTGCCAGCATGGTGCCAGCTGTGGGAGGATGGGTGATAACTGCATCTAGCAAAAAGCTAGTCACAGAAAGACACAGGGTGCCGCAAGCCTGAAGCTACAAAGTTACCCTGCCAGAAGGTTTTGAACACATCTAAATCACAAACTCAGTGTAATAGGGGATTGGTGATTTTCTCAACGTGGCTGTGATGGTTTTGGTCAGATTTTGGTGCACACAATTACCCTGTGGTGCTGTGGGCTATTTGTTTGGGTAGGGATCTTTACAGAAGCCTGTGTAAGTTAAACTGCTCAAAACTTTGGCATTTAAGTTGTCTGCACATATCCATATGTTCCTTTATTTAAAAATTAGAGCTTTGTAAACTCATTTGTCTGCCCATTCATGATTTTTGAGTGCCAGGTGACAAAAATGAGGTCTCTGCTTTTATGTAGGTCCATGGTAAAAAATAGCAAGGAAATCTGCAGTGTCATCACCTGTAATGATGAGGAGCTTGAATTCAAGCCATTGATTTTCATTTCATCCTTAGCCTGGTGAATTAAGCCCTGTGGAGAGGTGATGGTTTTCAAATCTGTTCCACACAGGGGGAATCTAAGGACCACGCAGACCTAGTGTAAATCTAAAGAATCTACCAGAACTCACCAGACCTCTGAATTCCAGGCATTATAGTTTGAGCCATTTCATTTAAGGGATTTTTTTTCCTTCAAACCAGTCCCCAATTTTTCCTTCTGATCATTATTTTTGCCTGCCTAGCACAATAGACTACACTGAAGTAAATTATCTCATTTTCTGTCTGTCTGCATTTTAGCTTGTTTGCAGGGTATGAGATAAATCACTTGGACAAAAAAAGTAGTTTGTCCTGGATCATTTGAATGTAATTTGAAGCCCCTGGAAAATAGGAGACAAATAATACTCATTTCCAAGTTTTCAGATGAACAATTAAAGTTTTTATAAAAAGCCAACATGCTTCTGGCAATTGGGAAACATTTTCATAAAAACAAGTAACAAATGTAATTCTGTAATCCTGGAGCAGGCTGATATGCAAGTGATGGAATGTTAAATGCTGGGGAGCTAGTTTCACTTAACTGCATGCTCTGAAATAACCCAAATTGTTTGTGCTGGAGATGGTTCAAAAAAGGTCACTTTGGTGTTTCATAGTTGTCAAATATTTACAGAATGATGGAGGCTTTTGTTCTTCAGGATTGCAGTTCTCCCTGTGTGCCAGATAATCTTTCCTGCTCTGAAAACTGCCCTGTCATTGCAGTCCTCTGATGTTGTAAGGACTGGAGTGTAAGGACAGCCTAGCAAAACTAGCAGTGAGGACTTCTCCCATTTCTTGCATTTTCCACGGGGGAAATTCAATGTATGTAAATGGTTCTGGCTGGCCTGGAAGAGGAAATGCCATCATCAGTGTTTCCAAAAGCTGAGGAGGGAGGAAAGTGAGGATGAGAGTCCTTGTGCCATCCTTCAGGGTGGAAGAATCTGTGTGTCATTTTGTCTGGAACCTGTCCCCTCTGCTCACTCCCTCACACCCTTCCACCTCTCGCACAGGGATACCACAGCGTTCAGCTGTTCCTAGTTTAGCATCCTGCAGATGAAGCCTAGAAGGCATTCCAGTTTTGGAATCTTGTGTTCTGACTTCATGGGACAACTATGGTGTGAGCAAGAGTCTCAGCTACTTGTTTAGATTCCCAGGATTGAAACAAGGCTTTTCTCCTGTACCTAGTGTTCCTCAAACTCCAAGTGTTCCTCTCCTGCCAGTGGCAGATACTCAAATACAAGTATTTTGTATTTTGTTCCTGAAGGTAACAAAATCTTCACCATGGCAAGCGTGACAGAAATTAAATCATCCCAGGACCCCTGGTACTCAAATCCTTCATGGAAAAATGGAGTGTTGTGCCGTATGCTCTGAAGCAAGCTTAGTAATACCAGGTCATCTCAGGCCTGGGGAGAGGTAGGGAAGGAAAACACATTTCCCTTTGCCAAGGACTCTGCCCTCCATCAAGGAAATCACACGTCTGCATCTGCACTTGAACTCTGAAAAGATGTTTTTGGTCCTTGTTAGAGCCTGAGAGCTTGCGATGCTATCACAAGCTGGGTCAGGGCTCAGGAGTGGGAAGTGGAGGGGCCAGAAAGGTTGAAAGGCACTTGGAATGCTGGTGGTACCACACGTGTAACGGGAAGAATGCTGTTAATTAGAAACAAATGCCAGCCTTCAGCAGCAGCCTGTTTGCAGGGAAAGGGCCTGTCAGATCCAGGAGTTTGGGCTTGTGTTTGTTTTGGATTTGCTGTTTCTCAGTGTTGATGAGAAGTGGCATGCAGTTGTTCCAGAGAGAATAGACACAAACCCATGGTAAATGATTGATCTTTAGAAGTGCAAGAGGGTGAGATCTTTGCATCATAGTTAAAATGTACTCTTGCAGCCAACTCAGAGCAAGCCAAGAATTGCTTTTCCATGCTGATCTTTTAGGATGACCTGTTTTACTCTGCACTGAGATGGGCTAGAAATCTTCAGGCAGAGAGACGGTAACTTTTGAAGTGCCTGAGGAGTGAGAAGAGAACAACTGCTTGGCTTTAGGGCTGTGATGGGTAACCGTTTGTTGTTGCATGTGTTTTTCACTTTGGGAACACCTTCTTAGAAAATGGTGAGCTGTGAACTATTTCAAGTCCTACATACATTTGACAGATGTTTGAAGATATTTCTGCTCCTTATTTCTAGGAGTTTCTTTAATACACTGCCAGAGTTACAGGTGTAACTCTGGGTCACTGGGTCCTTATCAGCTTTTGTATGAGCAGGAGATCAAACATTGTCAGAAGGAAGATAGTGAGGGACTGGAACCAGGTCTGCTGGTTCTAGAGTGGTGCCATTTTCAAGGCAGCACTGGTTTTTGTCTGTGATTGCTGTGCAGTCCTTTTCTTATTTAGTTACTGCCTGTGTAAGTGCTTGTTCCAGAGAGTGCAACTCATAATTCTCTTCTATTTTGCAAAGTAAACAACTTCAGATTAATTGGATAATAAAAGCCTTGCTGTGCTTGCATTTTTCCACTTTATATGCTATTACTGGAAGTCTGAGAGATAAGCTTTGTTTGGAAATATTTAGAATAATGGTTTCAGCAATAAGTCCCCAGAGATTGACTATGCACATGGCTCCAATGTTTTAAAATACAGGGTGACATTTTCCCCCTCAGCTGCATTTTATCTTAAAAGAACTCATTGTAGGAGAAAATAGGAGCATTAAATGTGCTTCAGTGCAGCATACCTGCCAGTCCTGCAGGTTCCTGTTGCTCCTTGCCATGGCATGGTGATGGTGAGATGAACCAGTCAAAATTGAACCAAATGTGGCCTTCAGACTGCAAGAGCTTGGAATTCTGGTATGTTTGCTTTTCCAGTGCAGCCAAGCCCCTTAAGGAACAGAACTGAAATAAGTAAGAACAGTCTGGCTTGGGAGTAAGTATATATCATGTTATTTGCTGTCACAAGCTATTTGCCCTTGTGACAATTTGGAGTCTGCATTGAAGAGCTCTGTGGAAAATCAGGCTTATGTCTGTGAGGTGCTGAAATGCAGAAGTGAGGGCTTGACCACAGTGTAGTCTTACACAGATCCTAAAGATTGGGAGAACTAGTTCTGGCCAAATGAAATTTGTCTGATGCTTTGGACTTTTATAATATTTCTCCTCCAAGTTCTGTGAGGTGAGATGATGTTTGCAGTGTTAAATAATGACCCAAGGAGCTGTTGCATTACTGTGCTGGCATTGCAGTGGCTGTAAGCATCCCCAGGTTTGTAACAGCTTCTGACTTTCCTGGTTGTTATTTGGATCAGTGTCACCAGGACCTGTTCTGGGCCTGTTGTCAAAACAGCATTTTCTAGTCCTTGTTGTGAAAATTTTGTGGTCCCCCCTCAAAAAAATGAGTCACATTTTTTCCCCTTGCTATTTGCTCATTTTCTGCTCAGATGGCCCCAGGAACATGCAGCCTCACGACACCTTCCTGCATGCCCCTGGGTACATGACTGGGAGGCTGCAGGACATGCAGTGTGATCTAAGGTGATTTCACTGCAAAGCTGAATTAACTTAAGGGTTTCCCCCCATGTACAAATGCAGAGCCTTTGAAATGCTGATTGTGTGTGTGAGCCAGGATGCTGCTAGTAGTGAGCTGTTTGCTTTAGAGGTAAGAGCTGCCCTGACATCTTTTAGTTTTTTGAATACTTAGTGGTATTGAGAAACCCTCCATGCAGAAAGTGAACTAATTCTGGGATGAATGCAGCATCTGAAGGTCTCAAATAATACAAAATTTGGGGTTTTTTTTCATACTTTTGATTATATTGTGATTTGGAAGAGCATACAGAAAAGAAACATATCTTGTGTTTTATCTGTCTAAAGACTGCCAAAAATATATAAATGATTTAGCAACAAACACTTATTTTTCTCCATAATGTAAGGTTTACAGATGAGCATTCCAGCATTCTTCATAGAATCCTTTTCTACTGTTTCTCTCTAAATACTTCTGTTTTATGGAAGGAAGTTGAGCAAATAAACTGCTCATCATCATAGCTCTTTCCAAAAGTGTAGTATATCCTTCAAGTTGCAAAAGCAGTGCTCTGTGAGGTCAACTTTATTAACTTTGCCTGAAGTTTATCACAGATCAAACCCCTATAGTTTATTTTAGAAAGTCTTTTTACTTTGTTTTGGGAGCCACTGTTCTTCAGATACTCTCTGCAGAAATTTGGACTGTGAGGAACATTCATCTCAGGGTCAAATGGCCATTCTGTTCTATCTTTACCAAACCCATTAAAGATCATGTTGTGCTGGGTAGGGAAGCTGCTGATCTGCAACTTAACTGGTACTCCAAGCTTGCAACCCATGTTGTCTTTTATTGCTAAAATTGAATGTTGGGATGCTGAGTATCTTGGTAAACCCCAGGAAAAGGTAACCTCTAAGCTGCAGAAACAGGATAATATGCTGCTTTCACTGTTTCCACTTTGGTCTGCTCTTTAGGGGCAGTTCTGTGAAATAAAGACAGGTCAGGATTCCTGACTGTGGAGTCTCAGGGTCATGTATGTTATGTTAGGAAGAAACACACGCCCTGACACAGTAGTTGTGTGTATATAGCCAGCATTTGCTTTGGAATATTTTTGGAGGAATTTTTGCCATGCAGCTCGTGTTGCTGCAACAGACAGGGTAAATCTGCTGGTGACTTCCAAGTGAGAGCTTCATGCTCAGGAGCTGCTGCTGTAATTTATTCCTCTTATTGTTTTCTAATGTAAGTCTTCAAATGGCCTGCACATGTTCTGCAGTTTCAGCCCTCCAGTTATTTGTGTGTCTGTAACAGCTGCTTAACCCCTTCTCACACCATTCTAATAGACTGCTCAGACTGTTATGGTCACTATTCACATGAAAGAAAACAAATTGGGTTTTGCTTGAACTATTAAAAAGCCTCTGCCAAAGGCCAGATTCTGGTGCCAGGAAAGCTTTGGTTAGGGAGAGGACAAACAAAATTATTTAGGAACTTTGAAATGCAAGTTTCATTTATAGCACCTTCTCACCATGAAGACAGCTGTGACCAAGCCCTTTTTTGGTCCCAGAAGTACATGTGAACATGCATGTATCTTTGTTGTCATGATGGTTGTGTGGCTCATTCCATTGTTTTAGCTTGTGGACAAATTTATACTTCAAACAGTTCCCACTGCTTGTTGGAGTCACTCTCTAGATTGCTACATCAGGAGACACTGCTGCTACTCTCCCTGCAATGGGACACCCTCCAACAGCTCTTTGAGTCAAGTGTGCTTTGATACAATTGTTCCCAAAGAAAAAGGAGCTGCTCATAGAGATAAAAGATTTAGCAAATATATATATTTTATATATATATATATATGTATAAATATTACCATAGTGGTTAGCAGCTGTTCCTGTCTTGCAAACCCATGCAGCTTTTTTCTGTTTCATTCCAGTTCTGCCTGGGTGCACAGGCTAATTGATGTCCAAGGACTGTCTCAGCAGCATCCAGGTATGCTCACATCCAGACTGGGCTGTACAGTGGCTTTTTTCATGCTCTGACTGCTTGAGGAGTGATTGGTTGTTAAGCAGTAACCTGGACTGCACTCCATGCTTCTCTTTAACTGTTCCCACAGATACCATCAGCTTTTGCTACACCTTATGCAGGATTTGCCCTTTACTTTTGGAGTCACAGTCGTGGAGTTTACGGCATTTACGTGTGATTTGGGGGTGATACACAAACGAGTGAAATTGTAGTATTAGGGCAAATACAATGCTGCTTTATCTGAAGAATATCTGTCTTCAGTGGTGCCTGTTGGGGATGCCTCTGCTACATGTGAGAGGCCTGGCTGGAGACAGCACAGCCTGCTTGTGTTTTGGGCAAAGTTCTAGAGTTGTTTCTTCCCAACTTTTCGAACTCTACTTGGAATCTGTTAGGTTACAATGTATGGTCAGATCTTTGTCAAGAGAAAGGACTTGTGGATCCTTACTGCTGGGCAAAATAGAACATTTTGTTGGCCAGCTGTGAGAAGAGGAGGAGCCAGCATGGTATCTTCCAGCTCTACCGTGGAGATACTGGCATCTGCTCACCACAATTTTACTGGACTCCTTGGGACCCAAACAGGAAGTTCTAACATGCCATTTTTGATCTTGCAGTTTTCTTTGTGCTGCAGAGAGAAAAAACTGATGCACTCAGCTAAATGTTGAATTTGCTGTGGGAATTTGCCTTGGCTGATGTGGGTTTTAAGACCTGTTGGTTCATTTGCAGGTCAAGGAACATTTATGTAAGAGTTGTCAATAACATTCCTGTAGCTTGGCCAGTTGAAAAGGCGCAGTGCTGGTTTTTCTTCTGAGTATTCCATTTTTGCATGGATCCTTTTGACTTCCAGCTGACCAGTGAACTCGGGTTTCAACTCTGAAGACAGGGTTGCAAAGCAACGTGCATTATGAACTGCTTTCCCTTGATTTTACCACCACAACCACCCTCTTAGTGAGGGTTCACCCAAGCCCACTCTCAAAGAGTTTCCAGCTGGGATGGAACATGAAGGTGAGGTTTGCCTAAACTTGCCTACGTCCAGCTATCTGCTGTTACAATTTTTTGATGCATCCAAACATTCTGGAGACACCAGATGTGAGAAAGGTCCCATGTTCTGTGTGTGTAGTTGCTTCTCTCCACTGAAGACTCTGCAGTATGTTGGTATTTTGAGTATTTTTCTCAGTTTCTCTCTTACTTGCATCTGTACATATGCTCACAGCATTTGCCTCATCTCAAATCCATTAAAAAAAGCTCACCCTGATAAAATCCATTTAAAAACATCAGGTTAGGGAACATTTTAGCCCCTCTATCCCATGCAGAAAGGTGGGCTCAAGGGTGATTTACCTGAGCTGCCTCATGTGACTTAGAGCAAGAGAAAAAGCAAATGTCTCTCCACACTTTTCTTACACTGAACACTCTTCCTCCCTCTTCCATACACAGTTATTTCATGTATGTGCACAGAATTCATGTTTGGTTCGTGTAAAGCTGAAGGAGAAGGAAAACTGGGGACACATTGCAGCCTCCTCATTAGCTGCTACTTACCAGGGTTCCAGATTTCATAGGAGCACTTGAAGGAAAGCTACTTTTAATCTTATTTTCCTCCTTTTCTATATTGGCTTCTTTTTATTATCCCATTATGTTTTATTATTGGATTATATTATAATCTTTATTGAGAGATTTCAAATGTGAACCATAATTTAAAAAAACAAAGAGCTGTCCCTTGCTGTTGTTTTTCCAGACAAGTGGTGACGTGCAAGTGGCAAATACAGAGGAAGAGGGCAGAGGTAGTGGCAGGTGTGGAGGTGTTTGGCAGTCCTTCAGCATAGCTGTGTTTCCTCTTTTCACTTGTGTGTCATTTTTCTGTCTGTGTTTTACCTTTTACCTGTAAGAGCTCTAACTGCTATATTTTGCAATTGTTTGGGAAAAAAAAAAAAAAAAAAAAAAAAAAAGAAGCAGAAAGATGACGGATACTGTCTTTTTGTGTGAAGGAAGCCCTGAGTGGTGGAAAAAGTTGTTTGTAAAACTCTGAAAAAATCTGCATTGACCTTGAAACATGTTTGGACTTTTATCTTATTACAATTCTTGCAGTTATACCTGGGGTGAATTAATCTCTTCATTAGCCATGTCTGACTGCTCAGGCAAATGTATCCTGCAGCTGTGTGAACATTCTGACACTGGGTTTGTGCAGAGATGTCACCATTTCTAATAGTACATCCCAGGGGGCAATGAAATCTTTTCACTGTTGAAGAAAATACATTCTGGCTTGAAGTGGAGTTTAAAAACACCAGTGTACCAAATGCATTCTTTTGCCTAAATGCTTACACACAACTCTGTCTATGGTCTGCTTGGCTCTCTCTCTCCTTTTGGATTTCTGAGGAGTGTTCATTGTTATTTGTGCTCAGACTGATGGCTGCTTTTCATTCTTGTTTACTCACCTACACACAGAAATGGCCACGAATCTTCTTCCAGTGTGCTCTGTTGGAACCTGAGCATTTCCATTTTGAAGAAGGTGCTGCCTCTTGCTGTGGCTGCCATTTACTATAGAAACTGGTGGTTTACAAATGTTTGAAAGTGCTTTGCAGTTACACATAGATAAGTAAAATAAGCAAACAGGACTGTCACAGCCATCCAAACCCAGAGGCACAGTCTCTGAGCTGGTATGAACTGGGTGGGCTGACTTTCCTCCTGCAGCATCTCCCTGTGCATCAGATAGGTGCCAGGTGGAAGTGGGGGTGCCCAGGGTAGCATTCCTGAGCTAGAGAGAACCAGTGAGTGGGACTGGAGTGCTCACAGCTTGGCTGTTCTGTCTCTGCCTGCTCCCTGTGTCCTTTTCCTTCTTGTGGCTGCACTGCTCTCTGTGCTGCACAAAGGGGAAGGAGCAGGTGAGTAGGAGTGTGGCAAACCATCACCCTGTGAAATGCAGACCAGCTGCTGTCAGGCTGGAGGGCAAATCAGGAAGGTTTCACAGGGACTGCTTCTGGAAGAACATCGTGTTCCAAGGCATCCATATTCCTGCCCCTTTATTCCTTTCTCACCAGCATTCTCTAACTGAAAGCTCTTTTTCCCTCCGTTGAGGCTCTCTTCATAATATTTTCAAAGAAATTGGTATTCCAAAAGTATATTGAAATCCTTCAGGATTTTGCATATCTGGATTATGCAAATGGCATCTCGGTCACCTGGACTCCCCTGTCTTCATTGTGTTTGTGTGTATTGGTGATTCTGTTACCAAAGTCTGGTTAGAAGTGATTGGCTATACTATTGGAGCAGTAGGTGGAGGGAGAATAAAAGGCATTTAACCGTAGAGAGAGCCCCCAGAGAATATATTATGCACAGGATGTACAGAAGGCAATAAACTGCTGGGCTCTCTTTCCCTCTGTCATCTGAAGGAATGTCATGAAATGTGTTAGTTATTATGAAGAAAGGCTCTAGCTCTGTTTGGTCACCCTATATGTGTGCTAGCTTAAAGAAAAGCTGTGGGCTCGCTGATGATCTCATAGTGATTCCCTGGCTGTAAAAGAAAAAATGATGGCTTTTAATTGTACTGTAGTAGAAACTCATGTTGGTATCACATGTGGCATTTGTTGGCAAGTTTAGCAGTAAACATTGCCTACCAGAATACCAAGTCCCTTCCTCCAGATCTTCCCTGTGGTTTAACCATGGCACTTAGAGTGCTGGTGCTTTACTGAGGTCACTTTTCAGTTACTGACTTCACTGGCAGCTTAGCCAGTTCTTTATTTGGTTAGTGACTGGCATTGCCATACAATCAAACCCCACCATGATACCAGAGATTTATGATACATTGTTTTTCTGCAATTCCAAACCTGGCTGGGGGATGCCATAGGTGGTTTAGTTGCTTCGTAAGTGCAAACTAGAAAAGGGTTCAGTTTAAATTCAAAAGAAAGGAGGGAACACCATAACCCAAACTTTACCCATTCTGGGCCTCTTTTTCATTTGAATTTGCTTTAATATTTGTAACCAGGTCCCAGACAGATTTGCTCTCTATTTGTTGCAGTGTACAACTCTCCCTCTGAGTTTAGTGGGGAACAGGGGGCCTGCCAGGGACAATCTGCTTCTGTGTACTTCAGTCACTTCTTGACTGAAGAGAGTGCTTTCCATTTTTCTGGGTGGGTCCCTTCTGGTTTTCTCACAGTAATGGAGAAGGGAATTTGGATTTTGAAGAAAAAAAACCTCACCAGTATCTTCTTTAGACTGAAGAAAGTCCATAAACTTGCTGCAGGGCCTTTCTGGCTGAGCAGGTTAAAACTGCTGCTGCTCTCTGTGCTTGTCCTGCTGTGCCGGGCTGCCCTGGCAGAGGATGCCTGCAGGTAGCCTCTGTGTCCATCTCTGGAGCCCCATCAGCCTCCCACTGGGTTCCAAACTGAAACAAGCAGCTTTCCAAATATTTTGAAGCACCCCAGTGAACCTTTTCTCAAAACCACTGAGAGAGTGAAGTGCCCTTTACTGTTTAATATACTTTTCTGAGCCAGCTGCAAATTCTTTCCTTTTATTTTTTTCCTGCAGCACAGTTTGGGAGCTTCTGTAGGACAGGAGCTTTAATTCGGAGTGCAGTCAGTGCCCAGAAGAGGGCAGCCCTGCCCCGAGGAGCAGGAAGAGGGAGGGCTCGCAGGAGAGTAGAAGGATGTTTTTCTTTGTCATGCTAGAAGAGAGTCAGGAAGGATGCACCTGATAACACCACAGGGGGTGGGGATAAAAAGCAATTGTTGTTCAAGAAGCATTTAAAAGATGAGATTTCTTTCCTTTCAATGAGATCTGGTTTGGTTTTTTGGGTTTGGGGTTGGTTTTTTTCCTGTTTTGTTCTTAGAAATTCAGTTTATAATTAAAGATGACAGTAACCACTTCCATCAAGACCTTACCTGCCCTTGGTGTATTCAAACAGAGTAATCTGACTGGAAATAGCATGTGAGTACTCTGTGTTTGCTGGCACGTTTTCAAGAAAACCATCCTGCTGGATTGATTGGTGCAGGTCTCTGGCTAATCACCCACACTTGATGTTTGCTAGAGATGTCCTAGTTTTTAGAAGACCTGAATCTCCTCTGCAGGAGCACTGAGAGTGGTTTTTTTCACTTGGTTTATCCTGTTCATTCAGTTTAGTCCCAAAACCCAGTTTTTTGGGACTCACAGTCGTGGAAACCAAGTGTAGGAGGGGGAGCTTGCAAAGTAGGGATGCTGCTTGTACTCTGTGGGATTAAAAGGAAGCTGTGATGTAGCAATGCTAAAACTCTGACAAACAGAATGATTCCAGGTGTTCCAAGTTCACTGATCCCAGACAATGCTTTATTTAAGAAATCAGGTAACATAGTTAAGAGGTCTTTTTTGTGCATTCAGCTTTTTTTTAATGGTTTTAAGATTGGCATTTATAAGTTTCAATGTACTTTATTAAAAGAATTAATAGCTCTTAATTTAAAATCTATTTAAGACTTGGTTATTGAAGAGTTCATTAGGAGGTTTTATTTTCATATTTTAACGGAAACAAATGATGAGTGAATCTTTTCTTAAGGTAATAATTTGCAGATACAAACCAGAATCTAAATCTTTGCACTAAAGAGGGGTTCCTTCTTTCTGAATGTTGGGGTTTTTTTTTAATCTGTGGTGGTCTAGATCAGATTCTTTGGTAAACCCCTGGAGTAGTGGGCATACACCAGACGCTGCTTCTCAGCCAAGGGACACTTCTCTCTGCATCAGGTGTTTGCAGGATCAGCAAGCCCATGGCCAAGAGAGTTGAAATTCCTGCAGCAGATCTGATTCTGTATGATTTGTGTCCCCTCTTGGGCACTTTTAGGTCCCCACCTTGGCAATGTGGGGATTCTTTGTGCACTTAGACTGTGATAGATTACTCTGATTGTCATGGATAAATTATCTGTCTCTTTTTAACTTTGCCTTTGGGCTGGGGTAATGAATTCACAGTGGTCAGTCCAGACTGTGAGAGAGTTTCTGCCAGGCTGGTCTGGAGTGGGGAGGTGGAACTGGAGCAGTGTTTATCTGGGTTTAGTTTTGTCATTGGGCAAGAGGCAGGTAAGGGGCAGCTGTTGGAGAGGGGGGAAATGGTTTGTCTTTGGCTGCAGAGCCAGTGCCAGTAGATCCTGTCTAGTGCAGCCATGGGGCTGCAGGACTGGTGAGCAGGAGGGACAGTGAGGTTCAGTTCCATGGCTGTCATCTCTGTCTCCTGTTGGGGCATTGGCTGCAAAGACAGAACAGGAGAATATGCTACCAGAGATTTGGGATCATGATGCATCCATAAAGCAGGGGCAAATAATGTTGGTGTTCACTCTGCTTCCTCCTTATTGCCTTGCTTCTCTCATGTTACTCAGTTTTCTGGAGTAAAGAAATCTGTGTGAGACTTAATTGTTGCTGTATTGATTTCTCTCTGCCAGTGAATTCACTGCTTGGTAAGCCATACCTGGCCAGGAATGATGCCATAAACATCTGCTGTCTCTGGCAGTCCTATCAGGAAATCTAAGCATCAGTCACATTTCAATCATACTTTTTATTTCTCAGCAAGAAATGTTTCATGTATTAAGGATGGAAATACTTTTCTGATTATCACATTATATTCTTTACCTGATGTCTCTAATGTAGAGCAAAGTTTCTGCGTCATTCCAAGCGATTTTCTAACCTCTGCTAGATCATTTAGCAAATGTAGTCTACAGAAGCCGTTAGCTCAGCCAGAAAAGATATTTTCCTCCTTCCACAGCCTGGTGTTTTTACCACTCTCCAGAAAGAACACAGCAACTAAATCTTGTTGCGAGGAGTCAAAACTGTCCTGGCCAAACAGGCAGCCAAAGTTTTACCTTTCTGTCTAGCTAATGTTTCTGCAGTAACAATTCTTTAAAGCAGGGATTCTTTACTGCAAAGGGGCCTCTTTGGAGTGCTGTAATTCTCAGGCCTTTGTAAAACAAATTTATATGTTGGGAAGAAAGCTGTGTCAGCTAACGAGAGAAACTTGGAAAGTGGGTTTTAGTCAGTATATTTCTCTGACTTCAGTTCAGCAGGGCTATGAACCTGCCTGAGGATTTCACTTCCAGATTGTAGCAAAAAAACTCTGTGTCCAGGTGAGGAAATAAATGGGAGTGTATAGAGTAGATACAAGGTGCTCTGTGTTTCTTCTTCTGTATGATGATGCTAAGCATCATTTTTTGGTTTCAAAAATACAGGTGTCATAAGTGCAGTTATGTCCTAGGTCTGCCTGTGTTTAATCTGAGCATCAAAACTTCCAGTGAGGGCAAAGCCACACATTTTGTGAGACCACACATAAGAATATAAATTTGACTGCAACTCCAGGAAGAAAGTTTCAACCCTAATTGAGTTTACACACTGAGTGAGGAACAGTGAAATAAGAACAAGAAATGAGACCTGGAATTGTAAGTCTTCTCTGTGTTTGTGCTTGTGGTATCAAGCAATGTACTGAAAGTCTGGAACCTTTTTAGAAACTTTTTGTTTGAAATGACGTTGCTAAGCAGAATTGTTTGGAAAGGCAGCATAAAGCAGTGTTCCAAAACAACTCCTGTCCTCCCTCAGTACAGCCTGTCCCTGAAGCTCTTGGTAAAGGTGAGAGAGAACCAGAGATGATGTGCAGTGATGTAGCTGTGTCATCACTGGTACTGTACAAATTAACCTGAGCCTGAGCCTTAACTCCCTCTCTGAAATAACCTGGGAAGTGGATGAGAGAGAGAATTCTTCTTTTCTACCCTGAGGATCTGGCTTGATTGCTGGAGCTGCCTCTCCATGCTCTTGCCAAAGATAGCAGAGGGTTTTTAATGGCCACACCCATTTAGGATTGTGATTTTATGTCTCATCCAATAAAGGATAGAACAAATGTTGTTATGTTTCAGAAAAATACAACAAGCATGGTTAATACTTCCAAAACTAACAATCCTTTGGAAAAATAACCATGTTGTGG
Source organism: Heliangelus exortis (assembly GCF_036169615.1). Taxonomy (NCBI): domain Eukaryota; kingdom Metazoa; phylum Chordata; class Aves; order Apodiformes; family Trochilidae; genus Heliangelus; species Heliangelus exortis. The sequence continues at coordinate 43,175,664 of NC_092425.1, read as the reverse complement.
GGAGTAGCAGTCTGGACTCCTTTATTAGTGCAATGCTTTTGCATACTGTAACTGTTATTAATTTCATTAGTATTGATTGTACCGACTCCAGTTATAAAACATGTACCATCTTACTCTTCTGTTTGTTTTTTTCTTAAATTTTTTTTATGCCTTGTATTCCATTACAAATTCCAGCCTGCTGTAAGGTGACTCTTGAGACTGGTCCTGGCTGGTTGCTTTGGTGTGTTCCATCCAAGAGATAATAGTGAGGCTGCTGCTGAGTCCTTCTTCTCTGCTCCTTGTACTTCCCTGTGATTTGTAAACTCTGCAGCAGGAGCAAATTGTCTGAAGCACAAGGGTACTTTTAACAACCCCGAGGCTGTTAAAACCCATCTGTTTGCTTAGGGATGTGTCTGATTTTGCCTGAAGAATCCCTGTTAATTGATAAAAACCATCAGATGTAAGCAGCAGGGTTTATGCAGTGTTTCTGCCACTTATATTGTTGCCTAGTTAAAAGTTTGGGGTTAAACTTCTTCGATGTACAGAATTGCTTTGTTAACTTACAACAGAGAGGCTTCTGGAGTGGTTTCCAGCCTTTGCTGCAGACTTGTGCAGGCATTCCTCATCCTAGAGAGAGCCTGAATTCCAACAGGCACACACCATTAATAAAAGCATTCTCAATTTCTGAGATTATTTTGTGTGTGTGTGTGTGAGAGAGTTTTAGCTTTGCACTAGCCATCTTTATTTGCACGGCGTGCCTGGTTAGAGGTTTCTTGGTGTCCTCACAAGAACAGCCCCAAAACCAGCCAACATGCTGATTTAGGGCCTAGGGTATTATAACTGTCCCCAGGCTCCAGCCAACATCATGAAACCACAAGAATCAAACAAACAATAGGATTTGTTTGCTAAAAGACATTCTTTCCTGACCCTGAAGGCTGTCATTTGTTGTACTTTAGAGATGGATGTGGGAGGGGGGAGAATCCCACTGGTTTGAGTCCCATCTGAAGGGAAGGGCTGAGCACTGGGCAGTGGGGCTGGTGGGGCAGCACAGCTTTACAGGCTGGGACCTACAGCTCCCCAAAGCAGCCTGCACAAGCAGCTCAGGAGTTGGTAGCCAAGATAGTCCTGACTACCTGAGGACTGTTTTGTCTGTACAGCTGATAAAAGAAGCCCCTATCTTAAAGACACATGTAGAAATTTATTTTAAAAGAAAATTGTTTTCCCAGAAGCAAATGTAGTTTAAATTTCTTGTCCCATTTCAAACAAAGTTGAAGGCAAACGTTGTTGGGACAAAATCCAACCAGTCTTAATGAACCATAGTTTTTGTACAGTTCAAAAAACCTATCGTATGTAATTCTCATTGCAACTGAACACCCAAAAGGAATTTAAGCAGCTGAAAGTTTTAGTGTTTGTCTTCGGTTTTGTTTTTTAAAAACATCTAATTGGTCCTTTCAGGTGTCAAAAATCCATGGAACGTGAAGGAAATAAGGGACAATTAGCAATAGCTTCAGTGGGGTGACACTTAAAAGAATCAACCTGACTACAGCCTTTCCTATCTTAAAATTTGAGCTGAAATTTTAAGAACTTTTCTATAAGGTCTTAGGAAACAAGGGCTACAGTTGATTTCCTTAGTATCAAGCACAGATGAGCAGTCCTGAGGCTGACAGGTAGATGCTTTTCATTTCCCTTGCAGTCTCAGTGTAGGCCACTAAGCTGGCATATTGGGCATTTGGTAGTCTTGCAACTGTTAAGTCATGCAAAGTCTGAAGAGCTTACAACCTAAAATACTTTAAAATAATGGTAAAACACTGAGAACAAAGCTTGCAGAGTTGTACAGGAAAAGTCATTGGCAAGGCATGCTTTTTGTCTTATAAAAAGCTTTAAAATTTAGAGGTACCAATAAAATCTTCAGAAAAGAAAAAGAAAAGAAAGATTGGCATGAGAGTCTGGTGTGGAACCAGCATTTCTTGGCTGTGTACAAATTCTTTCAAAGAAACATTTGGAAAAGTTCTTTGCAGGATTTTTATTGTGTTTTTTCTTCATCAGTTTCATTGCCAAAATAATTCAGTGTGGGCTGAATACTTGCTCTCTCTTTTATTCTCTTTAAGTTCTTTGACATGAGCATCTTGTCTCAGAAAAAAAAGCAACTTTTATCTATCAGACAATTCAGGCTCTTTATGTGGAGCATAATGGCAGCAACTGTAAGGTGCTGTAATCCAGGCAGATTTCTGGAGGCTTTGGACCAGGGCTGTACATCCTGGGGCTCAGGAATCCCATTCCTGCTCTGCCATGACAGGGCTGGCTGCTCCCTGGCTAGGCAGTACAATTAGTGAGGGTGGCAGAAGAAATCCTGACTTTGAGACATCCCAGGAGCTGCAGAATGAGTAAAACCTCTTAAATATCAGTGGTTAAAGTGGTTAGTGATTCATATGGCACCAAACCCAGTAATAATTTGGAATTTCTGTTGAGCAATGATGTATTTTTTTAGAAGAGTTGCATTAGTAGAAGAGATAATTGTCCCATCTGGCCTGGTATCTCTGTTCTGGATGCTTTAAATCTAGGTGTTAATCTCCCTTTCCTCAGTATTCTGCTAATTATCTAACACTCTAGCCATGGTGGGGCTGGAGCAGAAGGGATTTCTTTCTGATCCCAGCTGGTGATCAGCTTATGCCTTGATCAGAAGGATTGATAGCCCCAGAACTTCTTACAGAAGTTAACAGCAGTTGATATTTATTCCTTTTCATAATGTAAATTATATTTATGTTTTGCAGATATCAGCCAGATGAGGTGGAATCTTCCAAATATTCCAGCAGCTTTTCAGAATTTGCCAGCTAATTAATCTCAGTAGCCTAACTCACTCTTCTGCAAGTCCTGTGAATTTGTTTAAACCACAGCTGAGCAGATCCTCTCATAATGGTAAGATCTGAATCTTTTCACCCATAATGACTGAAGTCCTATTATGTCTAATAAGGTCGACCCCAATCCTCCCACACACAACACGAGTGCTCCCTCTGTACACATTTCATTCAGTAATATTCTTCTCTCTAAAAAAGTCTCTTGATTTTCTGAGTATGCCCAGCTCTGAAATTTTTGTGGATAATACGAGCAGCACCATGAGCACTTCTTTTATTTGCTGTCTCAGTTCAAGAAGGACACACAAAAGTTGTGATGGTTCTTTGTTGGTCTATAAAGGCTCCAGGAGTTTTTTCACAGGTGCCTTCAATTGGTCTAGAAAGTCATTGGTATTTGGGATTAAATATTTTTTATTTCAAGGCTGGGATCTTTTTACAGAAGCAAGTTCTTGATCTCCCCTTCTAGTTTTCTAATGCTCTCACTTCCTCCTGTTTTTTGGATTCCTTCCAATCTACTCTTAGCAGCAGCTGTGGCAAAATGTGTATCTTCATTAAGCTCATTTTGTAAATCATTTGTGCTCAGTCCCTTTTGAATACTGAAATGACATTCTGATCACTGTTGTCTGTTCCAGATGAATAGCCAGTATGTCTGGATATGGAGTGTTCTTGTGCTAGGATGTGAATGAGCAAACAGAATTTCATTCTGTCTCATTTGTGCTTTGTTCCTTAGAGTGCCTTTGGCTGAAGCAGCTGGGCAGTTCCATCTGTCTATTTTGAAAGCCAAAGTCAATGCTTCCCTTATCTCCCAGGGAATGTAGGGTTGGACAAGGCTGCATGTCACTGGAATCTTGCATTGCCCCAGCTATGCAAGAGAAAAACAAGATCAAAACGTTGTTTGGTAGCACTGGCAGCACCCACTTGAGTCTTGCCTTAGGTCCTGATGATCAAAAGAAAGAACTGTCAGTGACAACCATATCTGAGGTGTCATTGCTCCTCACAGGCTCGACTCTAGCTGTCTCAAGGAGGTGAAAGATGGAAGAGGGAAAGAAACGTGGCTGTCCACAGCCTGGAAACACAACTGGGAGAAGGTGGCTGCCATGTCAGTGAGCCAGCTGGGTGGCACTCCTGTGCCTGGCTTTAAGGGTGAGGAGTCAGTTTAAGGTAGCCAGGTAGAAATTTTTCCAGTGCCTGGAAAGCCCTGCACTGTGTGACATGCTTTACTGTCACATTTATTCCCAAAGCCAGGTGGCTGACTGCAGGAGGTTCGTGGGGAATTCTCATGGTAAAACAGAGACAGGGAAATTGTTGAGAAGAATGAAATGGGAGAACTGACAGCACACACCCTCCCAGATTTTGGTAAGTGCCAAGTAAAATGTATTGCTTAAACCACACTCTAGATATAGGAGAGTCTGAAACTGAGGATGGTTTTTAATTTACTTTTAGTATTTTGTGTTTGGTTTTTTGTTGACAATTGGAATAAAATGAGAATGAACACATTGGTAGTTATCACATCTCAACTGCAGGGAGTTCTTTGGAAATATGCAGTAACCTCTACAGACTTGTGTCTGCAGACCTCACCTGGCTGATTCTGAATCAGGGCTTTGTTTCTTGCTTGCAAGTGGTTGCAAATGGACCTGGTTTTAATGCCTGTCAATGCTGATGAACTCTTCTAACAGGCACTGGTTGGCTGTCTGATAGAAAAAACAACTAGTTACCATTTCTCACACTGACTTCTCCTTTGCTGTAGTTGGTTTGCAAATATTGTGGATTCAGTCCCAGGAAGCCTGATCTAAACAGTTGGGATTTCCAGCAGGGCTAAGTCTGTGTTGTGTTCTTTTATTTCCATCTTCCTGATGAAACCAGTGTTCAACAGGACTTTAAAATCCGTGGTGAGTTTGTGCCATGGCTGCACGGAGATGTCTGTCAGCACAGAGTCACCCATGTGGGAAGCAAGGAGCACCTTTCCCTCGAGGATTTCACCCACTCTGCCACCCGCTGGTGGCAGACTGCATGGCTGCTTAGTCATGGCCAGTGTGATGCCAGGGAAGTGGCAGAAACCTCATCCCTGGGTAACCGAGGGCTGTGCTTTTCATCTCTGCAAAACACTCAAATTTCTCAACCCCTTAAACTCAAAATGGAGCCCAGCATTGCTTGTTTTTTTAGTCCTTTGCCTTCCCTGTTTTTAAAATAAAAAACAACATGGAAGGCCTTAAATTTTCTGCATCAGGACTAGAGATGGGATGAAACATAAACTTGTTTGCCTTTTTGCAGCATGTGTTGCATTCACAGAATGTGAAGAAGTTCTACCAGGGCTGTGGTGAGCATTGCCAGGTTTTGACTTGATGGACCAATTCTAATTTTCACTGCTATTATCAGACTGAAAAACAATCCTTTTGTATGCCAGACCTGGCCCTTACACCACTTGCTACTAGGATTGGCAAACGTTCCAGGAATCTCATGTCCTGACTTAATTCCAGCATTCCCCAGTGATTCAGTTATTTCTTAGAAAAATACGTTCCATTTGAAAAGAAACCCTGGCCATGGCAGCCTGGGGTTGTGTAGCAGCTTTCACCCTGAAAGCTCCCAGCTTACAATCCTGACCCCGTGTTCTGGATCCCATCCTCACTGGCACAGCAGTTACAATGGGATCAGTGGTGTTTCCAGTGATGGGAAGGGAGACTCCACAGCACTTTGGGGGAGGAACTGGGAATCTGATGAAAATGAAGATGGGGAAGTCTGAGAATGAGCTCCCCTCTCTGTTTGTCAGCAATTAAACTGCTGGCTCATCCCACCCCGGGTCAGCAATCCCTCTCTCTCTTTTCAGGAGGCTGTATGGCTGGTTTAAGCTCTGTTCCAAAGAAAGACCTCGTCTCCTCAACTCGGTGTCCTCCAAAAGATGGAGCCAAGCAGAAGCTGCAGGTTTGGTGGGAGTGTGGCCTTTAGAGCACAGAGTGAGCTGTAAAGGAGTAAGCCCTTTTTTCACATGCCCTCCTTTTCAACACACCTTCTTCAAACTTGGGGTGCTACACAGACTGCCTGATAGGCTGGAGAGTCTGTGCATGAACTTAATGTTAGGGGAACATTTGTATTTTTTACAAAACCAAGTTATGCTGCCTCTGAATAGCACCAGGAAAAGTGTTTGGGTTTTGTTTGGCTGAGGTTTTTTGTTTGGTTGTGTTTTTTAAGAAAATGTTTCATTCTCATAGGTGGATCTGATAGGAAGCCTTGTATTTTCTTGGAGGCCATAGTTCCATTCTGGTTGCTGATATTCTTCAGCACTTGGGCATATGGAGTAAGCTCTGAAAGACAGCTGAAGACTCAAACTGCCCACCATTATACACAGATATATTCTTTTTGTTCTGTTCAAATACAGGATGGGCACATACTAATAGCAGGTAGTGTGGGGATGGTCTTTATTTCTTTGCATTGATTTCTCTCAGTTATGTAGGAAAAATGCCTCTTGTCATTTTATAAATAGTAATTTCCTTGTCAGCCTTCAACTATAAAAACATGCAGGCTGCTGTCAGGCAACCTACTTGTATATTTAGGCAGATTGATGCTTCTGTTTATCCGGAGACTGACACCAATGTGAGGTAAAACATTAAAAGCTTTACAGCAAGTCATGCTTTCTCCCACTCAGATGTAGATGAATGGTTCTCTATCACTTCAACACTTATGCTCTCAGTTGTACAGTTTGCATGGACTGGCAGCATACAAAGAAAAAGTACCATTTGTTTTATGTGGAAACTTAGCTGCTCTTAGAATCAGCTAGAGTAGAGCTGGAAAATATGATAATGATATTTTCATAACACAGTTAAGGCTGGGCCAGCCCAGGTGGCACCAAACCTTCCTGCACAGTGCCCAGAAGCACACGTTGCCAGATTGCACAGAGCCTGATCTTGCTGCTGGAAATGGGAGGAAAATGAGGGCAGAGCTGATTCCAGTGCTACACCAGCAGACTGGCCACAGGAGCTCCTGGGCTTTGGGAGCACTGAAGGAGCTTGAACAGAGCTGGGAACTGCTGAGCATCTTCAAAAATGTGTCCAGGCTGAAGGCTTCCTTTTAACAGTGACTCCCACATCATATCCTTCAGGCAGTAAGGGAGTTTCTTTCCAGGTTAATACCAACACTCCATTTCTTTGTGCTTATTCACTAAGTGAACTTATCATTTCCTCTGGAGACATTTGGAGACTTGGCATATTCTTGCTCCTTAGGGAAAGGTGGTGGGAGTTGTGTCAGAGGACTCCAGGGGGACATCTGTGTGCACCCATCTCCAGAGCAGCCAGAGGTGGGTGCTGGGGGATGAAGTGGCACTGCAGTCAGTGCAGCAAACTCTGCTCCAGCAGGAAGCTTTGACCCATGGTGTTATTGCTGTGTTTGCTGGAGTGTGAAGTGTATCCTTAGTGTAGTCTCCATCACCTCTACCTATAACCGAAGTCTTCAGGGTTTTTGCTATACTTGGGGGAGATTTCTACATAGCAGTCTCTTTATTTGTATTTTATTTGGACTGGGTAACCAGAAGGAGGCTTGTTGCTGAGTACAGAGAGCCATGTTATAGAGCCATGTTAGCTTCCAGCATCTACAAACACCTTGCTTGTCTTTGCTAAAACCACATCCCCAGCTACTCACTAAAAGGCCCTTTTTATCAGAAGCACTGCAGACACGTGAGCTGTCAGCAGTCCTGCTTTTCTCCAATGTATTAGTCCAGGAGAACCAGGAGCTTGGATGGCAGACCAAATTTGGACAAGGTGTTGTCTGCCCCTCTCTTGTGTGTGCTGCTGTTGTCTTCAGACCCAGTTCCTCCTCCATAACCTTAGAATATTTTACAGAGGTGCTCTCTGAAACACAGCCATAATGTGTCCTCCTCCATGGTGAACTGTGTGGTGTTGAATAAACACAGGCACAGCCAAAATGTTTGCAAAATCCTGCAGGGCTGCAGATTTTCAGGCTCTTTTTGTTTTGTTGTGATTGCCATTTTTGGCTATGAAGCAGATCCTTTGCTTTGGTCTTCAGTAAAAAGTTTGTAACCTAAGTGTACGCTGTCATCCTCCCTAAAAGATGGCATTACCTCACTCTCTTTCTTATGGATTCTCATTTTAGAAGGCTTTAGCATTCGGAGAAATTGATAATCTTTTCCTGCCTATGGAAATAGCTGCATCAAACTTAGTAGGAAATTAGATCCTTGGGATAAGGCTTTGTAAAATGGCATTCAAACCAGGCACAATCTTATTCATTGTTTGATTTGTCAAGATTTTATAATCTCTACAGAGCTTTCCTAGATCTTGTTTCCTAGATCCTAGATCCTGAAAGCAATATCTTGCTTTCATTCCTCTTAGACTACAGAGGGCTGCTGAAAAGGAGACTTCAGGAGAAACCATTCAGAGCTGTGTTTTTTGAGTTGTGTTTTAAATGCATTACAGCCACTGCATCCTCCCCAGCAATGACAGTGGAACATTCCTTTACCTAGTATATGAGGCAAAATCTCCTTTCAAAAGTGTTAGAATGTGCAGTCAGTCCAGACCTCTGAACTGCTGGGAAAAAAAAACCAAACATGAACACAGCAATTTTTATTTTTTAGATCAGAATGCTCTGGATTTTTGGACTCAAAAGCATTTGAACTCTCTGTGATGAGCAAATTATTTGTAATTAATGAAAGAAATACATGCAAATACTGACAGAATGAAAACACTGACCCAAATGTTTTGCTGTAGATGGCCAGAACACTTGACAGCACATATAAAACTCTTGTGAAATATTGCAGTAAAAATCCTTTTCATTGTGCTTTTGAAGTGTGTCAGCAATTAATGGATTAACAGAATATAACAAGTTCACACAGTGAAATCAAGTTATTAGCAGAATTAAGATACTCTGCCTTGAAGACTGAAATGATCTGCTTTTTTTTTTGTTTTGATCATCCAAGATTTCCAAGTTCCAAGACTTCAGGATTAATTTTAGATGTCATATTTTGCCACTATTCACTGATGGTTGCAAATAGCTACATTAAAAAAAGAAGAAAAAGAAAAAAACAAAAAAAACAAGGAACAAAAGAGGTTTCAGATATCACGGTCTATTCCAGCCTGCAAAGTCTCCAGAAAACTGAACTTAGCAACTGAAACTATTAAAATCATACAGGTTTATAGAGTTTTCATTTTATTATTCTTTCATCCTAAGGTATTTAATAAGATACTGTGCTCTCACATGGGTGCTTTGCTTTGCACAAAATCTGGGAAAACAGCACATAAATGCACAAGCTTCTTGTGGGACTGCAGCTGGCATGTGCCATGGGGTTTTTTTTTTCAGTAGTAGTGAAACAAAAGGAGCTAAATAGATTTCTAGCACATTACTTTTGGTCTTACTGCTAGAGCTGTATTTAAGGCTTTTCTTTTGTGGGAGTGTGGGACAAGAAAGGAAACTTCTGAGGTTGAGGCAGTTGTACCCATTAGCAGTTACCTCTGAAGTTCAGGACAAAGGTATCAGCACGACCCTGTCAGATATCCAGAAGCAGTTGTGCCATAAAAAGAGGGACTGGCTGGGTGAGCAGAGCATTAGACAGACTCCTTATTTTTGGGTTCTCTTTCTTGGTAGCTACTCCTTTCCTTACTGCCCTCCCATGAGGAAAGTGCTGAGAGGCTGCAGAGCTCTCCTGAGCCTTCCTTTCATGACTGCCTCTTTCTGTCCTGCTCAGCTGGGGGTGAGAAGCTGCCTGCTGCTCCCTGCAGTGCAGAGCCCCACCTTTCTGGGACAAGCTGGCTGATGGAAGCAGGAAGGAGGGGAGCTGGTCGTGGACATGCAGTTCCCTGCAGCACCATGCTGATACAGCTCTGAACCTCCAGAGCCAGGGATGGCCTTGGCCTCTTTGTTCTGGGCAAGCCTTGGTATCACTATGACCACGTAAATATTTGGAGAATTGCTGGGAGGTGGGTATTGGCATCACCCTGTCTGCCTGTTCCCACCCCTGCAGTCTCCACACGTCTTCTCCCAGAAATTCATGGAAAGTATTTCAGCCAGGTTGACTCTCGATAAGGTTTAACCTGTGCTTGCCCAGGAGTTGGGTTGGTGCTCTGAAGAGGCTGCAAAAAGAGAGGATCTGAGCTTAATCTGGTGCAGCTAAAAACAAAAGCAAAGCCACACGTGGTGCCATACGGCACCAAACTGCACAAGCAGTGCAGGAAAAGAGATGTTCTTCATCAGCCCCAGCATGGTGGCAGGGTTCCCAGGTGTCACTGTCCCAGCATGCTGGCAGGCTCTGCAGCTTTTCCTTGCAGTGGCAAGAGTCTGAAGCCAGGGGGACTCATTCACGACTGGGCAATCCTGAAAACGTGGAATTTGTTCCCTCTGGTGTTATGAAATGTGGATAGACTCCCCTTTTTCCTTTTTTTTTTTTTTTAACAGTGGAAAAGCATGAAATCACAGCCACATTGGCTACAGTTATTGTTCATTTAACAGTTAAACTTCCACTATGTTTTACTGTTTGCTACATGCCATTTTTATGTGCTTCAGTTTTATGTATTTTGCACTTAACTGTTTGAAAGGAGAAAGAAGTGATTTACCAGGACTGTGCCTTTCTCCCCACTAACCCTGTGCTGTTCTTGTTGCTAGGATGCTGTTTGTTTTCTATTGCATGTGGGCATATTGGAAAATGGCAATGTATAAAGTTTTACTGTCTCATTCTTCATCAGAAACAGCTAGAAAAAAATAACTCTGCGTATGTGTTGATAAATCATCTCTATCTGTGGGTCTGATTCTAGCTGTAAGGACTGGTACTTGCTGATTTGGAAGACAAATTGCTAAGGTTTATGGTGTGTCTTGCTGGTGCTCTTCAACAAAGCTCAAAGCACGGTAGTTGCTTTTTAAATCAGTAACTTTTAGGTATTAGTGTGAAAAACTTAAAAAAAACAAGTGATAGTTGTAATTTTTTGAAGTAGTAGCAGCATTTGTGTCCAGCTCAGGGCTCTCTGCTGCCTGGGATGTGGCTGAGGTGCTCGGAGGTGCCCAGCTCTCCGTGATGGTCACCAGGTTCTAGTTCCCTCATTTTCCATAAATTGTTAGAAAATCCCAGCCTGAGCAGCCTGAGTCTGAATCCCAAAGTGACAGTGCATACTGTAACTCCATTATTTTAAAATATTCCCTGTCCAGAAGAATATTGTAGAATCATCATGGTTGGAAAGGACCTTTGAGATCATCAAGTCCACCATATCATTGCCCACCAACTTCCTTGTGCACCTTCAGCCACTGTTGGTGTGGGACTGAAGTTCCACACAGGATGATGGGCACGATCTCCAGGTTAGGACAATCCCAAACCATGGTGCAAAAAACCCAGAGGAGACTCTGAGTGTCCTGGAGCAGTGCTGAGGAGTCTTATTCCCAGGTCAATGGGTCGTTGATGCACTGGGAGCCCAGAGAGGGAGGGGGAAGCTGGGGAGTTTTGATTTAAATGTCAGATTGTTTTGAAGCATGGTCTGTGCAGTATGTAGGTCAGTGCTAAAGGGATAGACTGTATCTGCAGAGGTGCTGAGAATGATTAATTTCCCTGGACAGACTCCTAGGGATTTGGTTCAGTCTGCTCTCAAGGAGAGCTGCACATTCTCATTCATGATGGGCTCAGGTTTCAGACCGTCTGCCCGAAGGGGAAATTTATCCTGGCAACTGCTGAAAGGGGAACTCTTGTGGGTTGGCATGGGTTTGTGCATAAAAAAAATTAATTTTTTTTTTTCTGCATTTAGGGTAGCTTTTCAAGGATGGTTTATTTAGATTTCCTTCTGTGTTCTCTAACCATTTGCATCAGGGAGAGTTGATATGTGTGTGCTTCCCAGCAGCTGCCAGGCACCACGTCAGATGGGCTTGGCCTCCTTTCCCTGCCAGGAGCAAGCAGGACCTGCTTTCCTGGGGACAGTGGTGCCTGCAGGGCTGCTCCAGGGATGGACTGACCCATTGGTTGGGCTGGAGGGCCCTGTTGCTTAGCAGGGACAGTTCCTTACAAGCAGTCAAATTTCTGCTGATGATTTTTGCCACTTAGAGCTGTGAAATCAGGTGGGATCAGTGGCCTCGGTTGAGCAGCTTGGGTCAGACCTTCTCTGCTCATCACCTCCTGGCCAGAGACAAGCTGTGTCAAGCCTTTGAGAGTCTTTCAGTCATTAGCTCCTTAAATGATGCCCAGCCTAACTAACCTGTGTATTGCAAACAACAGAAGCTAATGGCACAGTATTTTAAATCTATTAAAACCCAGCCTAATGGAATATTTAGGGAAGAATCTCATTAAGAGTCCTTTATGTGTACATGAACCTTGCTGCCCTTCTCCCCCATGGTGCCAAGCAGTCTGAACTTTGTCAGGGCCTTGCAGTCTCAAACAAAACATTTAAAAATTGGCTGATAAGAAGTTTTAAATGACAGTAGAAGAAAACCTGGAAAAATTATATTTATATCCTAAAATATTATCTTTAAATAGTAGCTCATTGCAGGGTTTTTTGTGCTACTTAGTTTGGTGCTTATGTGTACAGGAATAAGGTTTTTTAAACAGATTCTTTAATTGTTACATAGTCCATCTTCTCAGGCTTAATTACAGATTAATAGTGGCCCTCAGAGCGTAGCAGAGGAGCAGGTCTTGAGAGGCTGGGTTTTTCCTGTGGTCACCAAGAGGTCTGGAAACAAGGCCTGTGCTAGTTCCTCTTCAGGCTTTCCCATACTGTCAGGTAGGCAGAGTCCTGGAGAGAGGAGAAGCAGGTGGAGGGAGGGATGGTGCCCAGAGGAGACAGGGGACACCTGAGATCCAGTCTGCTGCAAGGATGGCTTAAAGCTGGCTTTGCTCAGCACTGATGTCAGCTGGATTCTCCAGAGCAAGTTGCCAAGTTCCTCCAAACACTTCTCCTGGTGTGCACACACATAACTCCCTATCTTCAAAGAGCACAGCTCAGAGTTTAACAGGAGGCTTGCAGAGAGTGCTGTTTACTGAGTCACAATGGGTTTTCCTGGAATCCTGATGGATTGATTTGTTGCTTCTGCAGATTTTTTCTGGAAGCTGCCACATCACAGCATTGGGCCTTCTGGGTCAGAGATGAAAGGAGCTGGCCAGTAACTCCGTGGAACTAAACCGTTTTTTTCAGAAGGTTCAGTAAAGTTTTATCTGTTGTGTTGAAACGTTTTGCCTGGTCAGTGAAGGCTACTGATTGATATTTTTGCAGCAAAGGGAATACTTGGATCCTCTGTTGCAGGACATCTTTGCTTGCTGCTAGATTTTTGAGGAGCCTGAGTAAAAAAATAGTCATTTTCATTTTCACCTCTTTTTTTTTTTTCATGAATTGTGGAAAAAAAACCCAAAACCAACAGCTGTGGTCTGGTTTGTATTTAAGGGTGCAATAAGAAGCTTGGGTGTATGTGTTTGTCCAACATTTGTGATTTAGGCTTATCTAGGACACCAAAATAAGGTTTGGGCTGTAGAGAATGAGTTCCAGTGCAGTGCTCATTGCAGCATCTTGAAACCAAAGCTCTTGGAAGCCTTTAGGTTTGACAAGTTCTCTGAGTAAGGGTTGAGCATTTTGGGGACAGTTGCAGGTAAAAATGCAGAGCAGGATGTCTCAAAAAGAAAGCAACAGCAGTGTCTGAAACACCATGGTAATAGCTGGGTGTCCCCAGTGTGAGTGCTAACAGTTACATCTCTGGCATGCTGCATTGCTGCCAAGCATCTGTTAGTACTGAAGAACCTCTCCTGGCCCAGTCAGTAACACCTTTCCAATATACAAACATCTCTACTTTCTTAAAAGTGTAGCACCCCTTAAAAATCAGCTCAAGTCAGAGCTGTTGGAAAACACAAATTCTTCTTTGAAAGGTCATTAGGTCCTTTAATAATTAGTGTTTGAATCTGTGCAGAATATTCAGTGACACAAACAGTCTTTGCCCTGAAGATGTTGTGATGTGAGCACACAGTGATTTTTTTGTTTACCCATGGTTGCTTTTGGGCACTGCAGCCCTGGTGCTGCTGTACCTTGTGCCTCCCTCTCCTGCCTTTCTGTTCCTGCTGGGCTTCCCCAGGAGGGTGGCTTACACCTCAGCTGCACATTCTGTTTGTAGCCCAGGTTGACTCACCCTTTTCCTTGGCTTCTTTAATTCTTCCCCAGATGCCTTTTTCCCTCCTGCTCCTTTCTGATTAATGACACAAAAATCTTCCTTTGTTCCTATTTTTGGTCTGCTTAGTTTCAAAATTAAAAACCAGTTATCAGCTGTGTCCTGTGCAGGGATGCTTTGTGTAAATGGGTGACCATCAGAATCCCCAGGTCCCTGGTGCTATGCCCAGTGCCCACGGAATTACTGAATTCTGCTGCTGTACAAAAGGGACCAGAAACCAAGAAATGCTCACGAGGTGTCTGTGAGCAGCTCCCAATGCTCATCACCTCTCTCCCATCACTTATAGATAATGCTACCTGTGCCAACTGGGAATCACAAGAAACTCTGCAGCTAGGCAGAAGGGAAGGAAATGAGGGCTTTAAGTTTGCCTGTAATCTGCAGAGGATGCACAGCAAATGTATTATTGGAGTCAAATATTTTAATATGATAGCATGTAATTTCAAAATAATTTCTTCTGGCCCAGGAGAATCCTATTTTATGGGGAAAAAATCCTCACTGTTAAGGGTTCTTAAGGAGGTTTTACATTAAGGGCTGTCATTCTGTATCAGACCTGCCTTCAAAGGATTGCTGTCATGCTGATGTATTTTCAACTTGTGGAAAGTGTTTATGGTGGGAAATGGCATTGCTGTGTTAAGATAAATGCTTCAGTCCCCAGGCATGGCTTGGAAGCCAAGTGACAGTGACAGGAAAAAGTACTGGTAAATAGTTGGGTTTGGTATGGTTTTTGTCAGGGCTCAAAGCACACCCAAATCCAAGGGCTTTATGATTTTAAAGCAGAATTTTTCAAGTCTGCATATGCTTTTAAAATTCCAGATTTCAGCAGGAACTCAACCTGTGAAACAGTGTCAGAAGAATCTGTGTCCCAGAGATTTCCAGCCAGGTTGAAACACAACCAGTCCTGGAATTTTCATTTGAAAACTCTGATCTTGCAGAACTGCTTTGTGTATTTGCAGGCCATTGAAGTCTGAACAATCTAAGATAAGCAAGTAAATTCCCTCAATTTCATGCACTAAATCTAACCTGCATGTACTAACAGCACAGCACAAGCAGACCTGGTGGTTGCATCTTGGTTAAAATGCTGTTTGTAATATCTAGAATACAGGAGTGATTTAGCTTTAACAAGTAGAACTTTAAATGAGGTTGCACTGAAAAGTCTGGTATTTTGGGTTTGTTTGTAATACATGGATCTCTAACAAAAAATGCAGCCCACAAAGTTGCTTAAAAGCACTTCACTTGTTTTTAAATAGTGAAGGTTTTCACAATTGAGAATTTACCAATTATTTCTGTTGTTTGGATGGATGAGTTATTTTGTTCTTAGCAGAATCTTTTCTTTGTTTGCATATTTTTGAAGTTCATAGCCATGGGAACAAAGAATTAAATCTAAATTAAAGAATGAGAGAATTAATAGGAGTTAATAGCTGTATCAGCTGCTATTTTTTACAAAATATATCAGAACTTTGAGATTCCAACTGTAAATTTGATTAAGATTAACCACTGGGTTCAGAAAGAGGGTGGGAATAGGAGAACAGACAGACCAGAAGCATGAAGCCACAGGTGTCATTTATTTTGGAAAGAAGACTAAAAATAATGCATGATGGGGAGCCTCCTGGTTGGGGAAAAAATGTACTGGAAGGTTAAACAGAAATTGAGCTCTTTTATGAATAGGGGAGAACTGGTGTAGCACTGCCTGCAGATCTGGACTGTTTGCTGGAACACTGGAGAATTTAGGGATTCATTGTTGCAAGAAGAGGGGGGATGATTTTTGGGGATGATTTTTGGGCCCTAAGGGCATCCTGCTGGGATGCCTTTTCCCCACTTCTTGCTACATAGGCTCCTGAAATCATCTTCACTGGCTTGTTGTAAATTAAATCCTCCTTCTGCAAGGAATCCATATCATAAGTTCACCCTGTGTGAAATAAATTGGGCTTCTTAAGGAGTACAGCATGGTAGGTTAATGCTTGTTTCCATAGTGAGTAATCAGAGACTGCCTTCAGGGCTGTGAGCAAACCAGGTTACCTCTTAGTAACCTCTGGGTAATTTGCAAGGGTTAGCATTAAGTGACAGACAGTGGTTTAAGAAGCATGCTGGTGAATGTGGGAAATCCTGCAAATAATGAGGTTATTTAGTCCAGTGGAGATTAAGTATTCATTTTGCATTCCTTGGTTTGAAAGAAGAAAAAGATCAGCATGAAAAATCTCATTTTGATTGATGGATCTCGTAGTCCTCAAAAGAGTAACCACTTAAATTTAGCCAGAAAAAAATTATGTCCTCTGAAGGATTAGATTTTTGAGATACTCATCAGTGTGTGCAAGAATATTACATCACTCTCCTCTGGGAAGAACCATTTCAATCTTTTTTCTTCACCATTCTTTAAAATGATCTGTGAGAGTGAACCAACTCCCTGAATGAAATCTCATTTTCTCTGGCCTATTCCCTGCTGAAGGCTGCTATAAACACACAAAAAAAGAATTTAAACATGATAGGGGAAACAAAGTCATACTGTTTCTTGTAAAAAAACCCCAAAACAACAAAAATAAATCCATGCCTTGCTGTTTACATGGCGCTGGGTCAGAAATCCCAGTTGTTATTATCAGCCAGTTTGTAATCAGGGAACTGACATTTGTCTTTTCTAGTGTAAATAAGGTTAAAAAAACGCTGTGTGTTGGGAAGAGCCCTGGCTGGGCACCTCCCTTTGTGTGCTCCCCATTTCTCGTGGCCTCCTCTGGGAATGCCTCTTGCTGGCAGCCCCAGCGGGCAGCGGTGCCCGTTCCCAGGGGCTCCATATGCCAGCATCCATCTGGGCAGCAGATGGCTGGAGGCAGGAGGGAGCTTTGTGTTTG
Organism: Heliangelus exortis; assembly: GCF_036169615.1. NCBI lineage: Eukaryota > Metazoa > Chordata > Aves > Apodiformes > Trochilidae > Heliangelus > Heliangelus exortis. The sequence continues at coordinate 43,158,875 of NC_092425.1, read as the reverse complement.
GGTACCTCGGATCAGGTGCTTGGAGAGGAGCTGCCTCCCAGCCTGGCACTTCCACAGCATTCACAGGGAGCAGCCAGGAGCACAGGCTGCATCCTGCTCCCTGGGCTTTGGGTGGGAAAGCATGGAACAGGAGAAGGCCAGGAGAGAGCCTTCAACCCTGCAGCTCTGATGAGCTGGCTGTGCTCTCTTGGTACCTGCTGGAGCAGCTTCTCAAAAAAGGAGATGCTTTGGGGGTTTTTTCCAAAAACATCCATAGAGTCGTAGAATGTATCGGGTTGGAAGGGACCTCAAGGATCATGTGGTCCAAACTTTCTAATAGAATCATGGAACAGAACCATTAAGGCTGGAAAACAGCTGGTGCTGTTGGGTGCACGTGCGTGCCTGTTAGAACAGCAGCCTCTCCTGTAGTACTCTGGTAATGACTGTCTTGTCATCCCTGATACTGCTGCAGAGATCCAGCAGATCACCAGACCTAAGGGATCTGTGGCCAGTGGTAGCTGACCTTGAATTAAATTTGCAGATAGTCCCCAGAAAGTGCAGTTGTGTTGCCCTGGACGTTCAGACTGCTCCATGGAAAATGTAATTTTAAAGCTTATGGCAGATTTTAAGCTATTTTTATTTCTGTTACAGATAATTTATAAAGCTATAATTTAGAAATTGACTCTGGGTTAAATTTACATGCATCTATGCAGTGAGAAATCATGCTGGAAGGTGCTGGTGAACAAGCTTTCTAACAACTCATGGTTTTGGCAAGCTTGGAAGCATAACAGGAGTAGCCTTTCTGGTTTCCTAAGTTCCTTCTGACTTCAAAAGAGATTTTTGTCATTCTGGTTTGACTTTTCAGGCTAACATGAACTCCAGTCCTTAAGTTATTTGAACTTCGTGGACATCTTCAGAGCTGGTTCTGTTATGGAGAGCTGGGAGGGTTTCTATTCAAACAAGTCTGAATTCTGTCCTTTCAGTTCCTGCAGTACTGTTCAGGTCAGTGTTTCTGTAGCAGCTTGGGCACAGCCTCTGATGATAAGATAGGCAGGTGAGAGGTAGGGATTTAATGCCCTGCCCAAGGTCACCCAGGTAGCCATGGGTGAGGACAGTCCTTGACACCCTGCCCCCAGCCAACAAGACATGAGCAGCTTGTGGGATCCCTCAGTTATCTGGAACTGGCATTCTTTCCAAGCTGTGTTAGGAATGAGTGGACATCCTGAGGCACAGCTCTGAGGTCCCTGTGCTGACACTCAGGGCTATTTCTGCCCAGGAGGAGCGTGTGGATGAGAAAAGCCACATTGAGAATGTGTCTTCTGTGCAGCTTCAGTGCTGCCCCGTGGATGCTAAGGTCACTTCTGATGTTCACACCAACGTGCACACAGTGCCAGTGGTTTGGTGTTGGTCCCAAAGTCTCAGGGGCTGAGGGCAGGGGGGTGTGCATGGAGGGCAGGTGTGAGTGGAGGCCAGGGCATGGTACTGAGACAGAAAAGGAAGGCAGAATTTATCCTAACCACATGAGACCAGTTAGTGTGTCAGAGCTGTCTGTTCTGGCCTGGGGCAAGTGGCTGAGCATGGAAATCTTAAGAAAACCAGGTACTGCTTCCTTAGGAAAGTTTGCTTAACTAATATACCTTATTTGCCACTGGTTATCTTTAAATTAGAGTTACAATCCTTTGCCTGATTGCTTCAAGATGTATTTCTTTTTTCCTGCAAGGACACTCAAATCCCTGGAGAATCCTTTTGACATCTGTTCTGGCTGCACTCAGAGAGTGCTGGGACACTGCAATTAGAGGTGGCTGCTTGGCTAACCCCCTGGGGCCACCTGCTGCTGTCTTCTCACCCTGAGCACTTATGTGCAGCCCCTAAATGAAATAAATGCACCCATTCAACGTTTTGAAGTGGGATTGGGAGCTTGGTTTCCCAGCAAATGTTATAATTCATCAAAGCCTCGGTTTGAAAAGCTTGGAACAGGCAGATGAGTAGTGAACTGCTGAGTAGTCCTGGTCAGGGTGCAAGCAGAATCTTGAAGCCAAAGTCTATGAAATAGTCACTTTTAATGTTAGATAACCTCATATATTAAGCAAGCTAAGGTGTAAGCAGAGCACACAGTGCCAGTCTTGCCTCGTTTACAACAGTAAATCCAAAATGTTCTTTAAAATTATTACTGGTGCTTCACATGTAACTCAGAATGGGAATTTGTTAGGCATTTTCACAGCTCTGGGATTTTCCAGAGCAGTGTTTTACAGTGAAATACTAATGAGAAGATTTCATAGATTCTGTGTTCAAGCTCAGCAGCTAAAAATTGTAAGTAACCCTCTGATCTGTGTGAACACAGTGGGATGTTGTACTGTGCTTAGTGTTCTTTATTACTTCTAGTGAAAGGTCGTTCAGCCTGCAGATTAGCTATATGTCTCAAAAAAGAAAAAATTTGAAAAAATGCTCTTTCAAATGTGTCTTAGGCTGTTTAAGTCAAGATACTTAATTTTTGGGCACTGCATTGCTACTAGTAATAAAGGTTCTGCATATCCATTCCAGAAATGATCCCTCATGAGCCAGGATAGCCTGACTTGCTATTGTGCAGCCTCTGTATTATCTCCATTTTTTCCTGGCTGAGCTGGAGACATCTTAAAATAACAATAACAATTATGCCATTCATTCAGAAAAGTTGTTGTTTAAGTTAGAGGCTGCTGTTAGTCATACCCTGTGCCACAGCTAAAATTAAAAAAAATAAAAGCAACCCACCAGATTCCATCAGAAAGGTCTGTATTGTCTAACCAGAAAATCTGTGGATTATAAGTAGATTCCACCTGTGTATAAATACGAACAACTTCTGAGTAATTCAATTCAGTGTTTCAGGAGAACCAAATTGGCCTCAGGAAATGAGGTGGAGCTGTGTGCAGCGTGCTGCTGCTGCCAGCAGTGAGGCTGTTCCTGTACGAGCTGCTTTCCCCTGTCCAGCCACCCAGGCTGCAGTCTGGGGGGACACTGGGGATGGTTGTGTTTTGTGTAGCTTAAAACCCTGCTGGTGTGGTGCTTAGAAAAATTGTGTTTATTTCTGGAAATGCAAAACTCCCAGTTGTAAGAGCTGATTTTTTGCACTGTTTTAACCAGACAGCCTGGTAGGGGCCTCCTGTTACCTTAGTTTATGTTGTGAGGTTTAACTTCTTTTATGTAGGATCTTGGGAGGTCGTCACAGGTTAAGTTCATGGTTTGGTGCAAGTGCAGTGAATTATGTGCACGCAGTGAAAATGATCCTAACTGCCTCATGAGGGATAAAGTCCCAAAATACTCAGTCCTGATCTAGTACTTCTCTTAGTTTGCCAGCCTGTTTGTCCCATGGCTGGTAATTCTTGTTGTGAGTTGTGTGACCTGGTGGATTATTTCTCCATTGCATCTTTGACCTGAAGGCTGATTTTGAGACATGGATGCTTCAGCTGACATGTTTAACACCCATCTGGGGATGCTGAGTGGACTGACCTCTTCTTGGAATGTAGAGGCAAAATCATTTTCTGAGTCCTGAATAATTATAGAGGAGAGTTACATATAGCAGCTCATCTCTGGGTGGGCAGCTTTGGGTCTCAGACCCCTCAGTCCTGCCCAAATAATTTTTTTTGAGCTAATCCTGGATCTGAATGTCAGTTCTTTTTTACCTACCCAACTGACCTCACTGGAAAGGGAAAAATGAGCTTTTGTTCCTGCTCTTGCCTTGGGATTTCCAGCATGTCAGCATTTTGGTGGGGACATTTGGCTGTCCAGAAACCTTACTGCTCCATCCCACCCCCTGGATGTCATTGCCATGCTCTCACAGGATGGAGTCCTTCTGAGTGTCTGGCTGAGCAGCCTCTCTGCGTGGCTGGTGAGACAGCCTGGGGAAATATTGCTTCTTCCTTTGCCTTCTGGGTGCCTTTTGAACATGAGCCTTACCAAGAGCTGTGTTGTGAAGCTTCTCTTCCTTTCTGCTTTCCAGATGTCCTTTCTCTGCCCTCTTTCTCAGCTTGTTTGGAATTCTTTTCAAGAAGCAGGTAGGATGGCCCTTCAGTAATAGAAATGCAGGGAAAAGATGACAAGATTGTCTAATTGTTTATGTTCCTCTTCTTTTCATTCTTTAAATTTATGTGCCTCGTGGTGGGTAGTAAGAGGAAAAAGTAAACGTAGATATTTCTTTTGTGCAAACCTGTTGCTTATGGGGTTTTGCCATGGATTTCAGGTCTGCAGTTTAGTCAAACTTCTCTGGAGTTCGGTGATCATTAAACTGGACTTGGAATCCTGAAAAAAAATGTACTGGAAAATTTGTGTCTGTGTCTGAATTCTCCCAAAGAAGGGGTGCAATTTGAGCAATACATGTCAATACAAACCACCACCTACTCCTGTTTGGTGGTCACTGCTTTGCTGTGCTGTGCTGTGCTTTGCTTTGCTTTGCTGGAGGGATGGGTGCTGCTCCCTGGCTTAAATGGAAGCAAGCTGTGTGTGCCAGGTTTGCTGCTCATGCCAGGGGCTGCTTCTTGTCACAGAATCACAGATCAGGAGTGAAGGGACCTCAAGGATCCCCTGCTCCAACCCTTCTGATATTATTGTTTATCTCAGATCTCTCAGCACCCCAGAGAGCTGAGACTTCAAACTTTCTGGAGTGGGGGAATCCCCCCCTTCCCCTGGGAGACCATTCCAAGGTCTGGCTGTCCTCATGGGGAAAAATTTCCCTCTTGTGTCCCATGGGAATCTCCCCAGGAGCACCTTGTGCCCATTGCCCCTTGTCCTGTCCAGGTGACTCCTTGTGAACAGGGAGTCTCCAGCTGGTTTGTCAATCTCCTTTAAGTACTGACCATGGTAATAAGGTCTCCCTAAATAAAACTCCAACAATGTTTCACTGCAGGTAGGTGTGGAAGTGGCAAATCTTTGCCTGAGATACCAAGTAAGGGCAAGTAGGGAAAGCAGATTGGATCAGTGTGCTCCCAGGGCTCCAAAGAACTGAGGTGGCCTCTAGCCCAGGCAGCTGCCCTCAGCTGGGTGTAAGGGACTCTGCCAGAGCCTGAGGGGTGTCCTTCAGAGGTGCATCACTGCAGGGACAGTGACACAGGAGTCCTCAGTTCAGGACCATCTTCTCTGTCAAAGAGACTGCTCAGGAATGAGTTTGAGAAAGGAGGAAATTCTTCACTACTGGCTGAGTCCTGTGTGCAGGAAAGCTGGGTTTGGAGATGAAAGGGCTGAGCTGTGTTCAGACCCTCTCAATAAGACATTAAATACACAAGAGGAGCCCTGACATATGGGGCATGTTCCACATTTTCAGAGCATATTTCAGAATTAATTGTGCTGACAAAATTTTATGGAGAGCAGCTCCAGACTCTTTTCTTTTTGGCAACAGTCAGTTCTGGCTGCTGCCTAGCAGATGAACATGTTTTCCTGGTTTTATTATTTTGGGCTTGGCTCACATACTGACTGTACAGATGGGGGGGACAGGCAGAGAATTACCTGCAGTCATTAAGCAGGCTTCAAATGCCTGCAACAGCCAACAGCTTGTACTCTGTGAGGGGCTGGATAAGGAGGGGTGGGAGCAGGGCTGGGATGGGCTGGGGGTGTCTGGCTGGCTGGGTCTCCAGCAGCCAGGGGCTGAGGGCTGGCCTGTGGAGGATTCCAGTGTGCCTCAGTCTAGACTAAACAGTTTGGGATGCACTGACTCTATCGCTCTTGCTCAGGCTCCTCTGCCAGAGTACTAATTGGAGCTGATGATCACCTACCCGTGAGAACTGTGAATGCCATTTGGAAGGTGCTTTTCTTTTTTTTTCTTTTTCCTTTTTTTTAAGAGCATTTCACAGGTTTCAGCAGGCGAATATTTTTGGCGCTGAAATTACAAAAACACTTTCAGCACAGATTCAGGTAGAAATGTTTAATATTCTCCAGATTGTTCCACTTAAAAATTATGCCAATTGCAAACGAAGATCCACCTCTCTTTACAATTTGTTTAACCAAATTTACTTTCCATTCCTTTCTTTTCAGACTTAGTGAGCTCTTTACTTCAGGTAATATGTGATAATATTGTAACATGGGGTGCATTCTTTCATTCTTATTTTGGTAGGTGTTTGTTAAAGGTTTGTCCTGTAAAATTTGCATTTTGCAGAGCTATACAGGTGGGATTTCCAAATCCTGCACCCTCAGCCTCTCTTGTTGAAGGAGGTTGGGATCCCCCTAGCCTGACTCTGGGTATGTTGGAAATCTCATCATTGCTCAGCTTCTGTTTGTTCATTCATTTCTCTCAGCTCTTACATGGAGGGACCTTAAATGCTTTTACCTCATACTGAGTTTTCAGCACATATTACTTGACAATGTGAACAAAAGGAAGGTGATGTGTAGTGTAATAAAATGACTTTTAGGAAGCCTTGCAGATTTTCTTTCAAATTTTATGAGTAGAGGTATAGGAAGAAACCTTAAGGGCAGATATTTTAATGGTTACCAATCAAACAAAGTTGCTTTTTTTTTTTTTTTTTTTTTTTTGGAGAAGAGATGTCAAAAGGCAACAATTGTTAAAACTAAGGGGGTTTTATGAGTTCTTTTTATGTTTCCATAATCCTAATTCGGAAACAATGAGATTTTGTAAAAGTTACGAAGTTTATAATAATGCAGTTTTGATCAATGTGTGTTTCCAAAATCTTTTAAATCATAACCAGATCCAGAAGTAGCAGCAAGGGAGTGAAAGAACTGCTGAAATGTGAAAAACAGAAACTTTGGAAAGGAAGACCAGTTACAGCATAGAGAACTTCAGGCTGTTGCCTTCTGAGCTGGTGTTTATCAGCCCAAGGTAGCCTTGCTCTGGTTGGGATGAGGGGAAAACTTGCTGTACAGTACAATACAGTACAATACAGTAGTAGTAAAGGTAACATGCAATCAGTTGCTGTTTGTAAAAGAAATGGTGGATGAGTGTGATATGGTATCTGGGGCCTCACTAGCCCTTGCAGCTGCTGAAATCCAGGATTACTATTTTAAGTCTGAACCAATCAGACTTCTCAGTATACAGATCTCTCTGGTTGCAAAAATCCACCTGGAGCTGGTAAATGTTCAAGTGCTTGGAGTTACAAAATGTAATAATGAAGGTTGCATACATCAGTGTAAGAATCAGAAAACTTGTCTCTGTGTAGTGAGGTTCCTTTCTCTACTGTGTCTGAAAGTCACAGCTCAGCTGTCTGGCTGAAGGGGAAGACGTGCAGACTCCAAGGGAAGTCCTCCTCAGTTACTCATGGTTTCATAATTTCTATGGTAAAGCCTATTTTGTCATGAGTCAGTTCTGGTTCCCATTTTGTTCCAGCTGCTGTACAGCTTTATTCTGGACTCCTGTGCCCTGCTGACAGGAGTCCAGGCTGCCTTGGGAGCACTGCACTCCCTTCTCTTGCTACCCTGGAGCAGCAAGGACATGAAGTAGCACAATTGTAAATCTGATCAGCTTTGCAAGAACTCTGTTTCTTTGGGGTTTTGTTCAAATTCTTGCTCCTCTGCTACAGGATCTACAAACCAATCCTCTCCTGCTGCAGGTCAGTGAGAGGAAGGTTCTTGCTGCTTTGGGGGACATCCCGAGATGCTTTGTACTAATTGTGACCAAGCTCTCAGGAGCAGTTGTAGCAAGACTTACAGTGACAAGCAGGTAAAGCTCCCCATGTCCTGTGTTCCTCTTGTTGCAGCTGGAGCCTCTAGAAATCTTGATATCTTGCAAGTTTATTTCAGATCTTCTGTGGAGATTTCTACAGGAGTCTGGAGTGACCTGGCTCTTGGAGAGAAATCTCCTGGAGGGTAATATCCCTGCTGACTCACATTTCTTGGAAAGACTTCTGAGAAACTGCAGACTAACTCTAACAGGATCAGCCATCCTCCAGTTCTGTCACCATCAGCTAGTTGGGTTTTTGGAAGTTATTTGAGGAGAGGTGGATAAGGACTGGGGAGCAGTGTGGTGTTCTTTGAGACAATTAGTGTATTGCATTGCTGACTATAGGATGCTGTGGGAAAGGCTGTGGGATCTGGCACTGGTCAAAGACTTTTCCCAGCAAGCTGAGCTGATTGCTTTCAGTGAGTCCCCGGACAGCTGGGACAGTTGGTTGCTCTGTCTCCTGTAGGGTCTTTTAAGTGCTCAGTTTCATGAAACTTAAACTTGTCCCCTTGTGTGTTCAGTTCCTTTGCTAAGGCCCCACCAGTGAACTCGGAGCAGGAATGCTACCAGCATTTACACTCCTGACAACTTCTCCTCTTGCCCTGGGCTCTTCACATGGGGGGCTGCTCCTTGATGTTCCCTCCACAGCTGGGGAGGTTGTAGTCTGTACACAGAGAAGTGAGATACAGTGAGATTTTTTTGGCAAACAAACACTTAAGTCCAGTTTCTAGACTGTCATCTGTCAGCCCAGAGAGCAGTTCCTCTTGGGTCACCATGTCTGAAAGAGCTGATGCCAGCTCCATGCTCCAGGAACAGCAGCAAATACTACAGGAGCTGCTAAGGGTGATTCCTTCCAAGCACTGATGCTTCAGCCTGTGCTGAAGTCAAGCTGTATTATACCAGTAACTCTTCCAGTCTCTGCTGTGGTGTCATTTCAGTGGTGTCCTTTTAACAGGCAACATGGGCAATGCTGGAGAAATGCCATGTTAAGAGAAACAACACAGGATGGTGAATATTGTGTTCTTGCACTCTTGTAAAAATGAGATTATAAAAGACCTAAAACAAACAATCCAGTAATAATTTCTTCTAAAATAGTAGCAAAAATCACCCCAACAATATATAGCACCATCACTCCACTGATGTGAATGAATTTGTCTGGATTTAGACCGTGTTACATCATTGTAACACAAACTGAAATGCATTGCAACAGGATTAGTCCATTTATTAGGTTTTAAGGAATCAATAAATAGAATTGTTTTATCTAATTCCATGAAGGGAAAAGACCAGCATGCAGGAGACCCTTCTCTGGCTCTTGTTTTTGACTGGCTTCATTGCATTTTGCATGGAAGGAGTACACAACTGATTTGAATAGGAAACACGCAAGCAGGTTTTTATTTTTTTTTAAGATTTTGTGACTGTTTAAACCTGATAAAACCAGATTTCCTCAACCAAACATGAAATTCAATAAGTTTTCCTTGCTTACAGCAGACAGGTGCTCCAGACCTAGAGCAGAGGGTTCTTGAGCAGTGGTGGGGCAGACAGAGTGCAGACAGGAGGGAGGAAGGCAAAAGGGGAATTTCCAGGTGCAGGAATGACATGGAGAAACTCTGAAGAGGTTTTTTAAAGTCTTACTTTGTTTTCCAAAACAAGTGCCAAACTTCGGGGTTTTTAAAATCTATTTGGTTTTCCCAAAAAAATGCCAAGTAGTTTCTGGACTTAAATATTCCGAAGAGACCGAGTGAGAGGTTTTGGGGATGTCCTCATCTCAATGTTTTGGGGATGTCCTCACCTCAGTGTTTTGGGGATGTCCTCATTTCAGCATTCTGGGGGTGTGGAGGAGGACTGAAGTACAGTGCTGTGCTCAGCAAACTGAAAATGTATTGTGTGCCTCTGAGGTGCTCATGTTGAAAAACTGTGTGAGGGCCACGATGTGGACCAGGTTTGAGGTTTTCTTGTAGGCAGAAATAGAAGGAATTGAACTAGAATGGAACTCAGAGAGCAAAACCTTCCTCCATGGGACTTCAGGATGTCACTGGCACTGGTGGGGAGGGCAGAGTGTGTGGGGTGGAAGGTGGTGGTCCTCTTTGGAGCTCACAGTGCCTGTCCCTAGTAGCTGTCATCAGACAGAGAACAAGCTGGCAGTTCCTGCTTTGGGGACAGTTACTGGTGTGGGCCTGCTCTAGCTCTGCATTTCCTTTATCTTCTCTGTCACAGCATCTGTGTGCATTATAATGGCTTTATTTGCACCAGCACTGAATTGATCTTCTCTTTCACTTGGCTGATGTCCCCTTCCAGCCCCACTCCCTTCTCCCCAGCTGCCCCAGGAGCTGACTGCTCCCCCAGCAGAGGAGTGGGAATGTCAGGTGTTGGCCCTGGAAGGCAGAGGCTTTACAGACCCAGACCCAACCTTTCCTCCTCTTCTCTGTAATCTCCTTTAGCAGGCTGCCAGCCCATGCATTATTTCCATCAGCTGACACTTTTCTGCTGCATGTTTCAATTCAGATGCTGTGAAAGCAAACAGAGCAGGAGGTCAGCACTGCCAGGGCTGCTTTATCTGGGCAGGACACTCGTGCTCCCTCCCAGCTGTCAGGAGGTGGAGGTGTTTCTGCTGGCCTCCAGAGCCATGCCCCGTGCCATGCCCCAGGAGGGGGTGACCTTCCAGACAGAGACTGGGAGGGGAACAGTTCACTGGGAGAAGATGGCAAAAGGGGCTGTAAACAGGAGAGAGGAGGAGGAGGAGCAAGCCTAGGAAGACATAGATGGAATGCCAAGGAGCAGAGGATAGGAGCTGACAGAGGCAGCACAGGGGCAATCAGAGGCTGCCAGAAGGGACTGGGAAGGGAGAAGCACAGATGGAGAAACAGTAACTTTACAATGGTAAAAATTCTGGAAATGGGGCTGATGTCTGATCCCTTACAATATGGTGCTCCTTGCTCTGCTGCTGTCACAGGCTTCCCCCAAGTGAAACCCTTCCTCCTTTCTATGCTATTTTTTTCCAGGGTTGTATGGTGAAGAATCCTCGAGACATAGCTAGCTTAATCTCATAGCTTGGAATCATCCAGACAGGAATATGGCCAGGCTGGATGGGGCTTGGAGCAACCTGGGAGGTGTCCCCAGCCATGCAGGGGAGTTGGAGTGAGGTGCTCTTTAAGGTCCCTTCCGAACCAAACCATTCCGTGATTCTATGAATATCTTTTTTTTAAAAATGCTTAGCACATTAGTTGTTTATTAGTTATTTTGTCTGTGTCTTTCGTGTTAGAAATCCTTCAGAGTTTTTCCTTGGCTTTTTGTAGGAGCAGGATTAAACCTGCTAAAATAAAATGGTGGGATAAAGAAAGACTAAGAAGCAGGCAGTAGCCTCTTGGGGAAAGAATTCCAGTAAGGAGACCTGTGTTACAGAATATCATAAAGCTTTTCTTTTAAATTGGAAAGTTCTAATTTTAAACTGCTGAAAGTGATGAAGATCTTGGCCCTGTCTCAGCTGAGCAGCTCCCCCAGGGCTCTTTTTCATCCTTTCTGCTTGTGACTTTATTAAATTGTTTGATTCAGAAGGGAAACCTTAGAAAAACATTACTTAGAGATAGAGAGTGTAATATTTTTCCAGAAAGCAATTGATGATAACAACAGATAGCAGCAGCAGCATGCTTCATCTTTACAGAGCAATAACTCATTCCAGGAGCAGTCAGAATCTGTGGTGGATGATAGGATTATCCGGGTGGGCAAATGGAGGTGTCAGTCCTGCAGTGCCTGTCAGAGCCACCAGGACAGAGCCATTCCTGTAGAGCAGAACAGAAATACTTCTCTGTCTCCTGGCCCAGCACTGTCCTTGATGCTTGGACCACCCAGGCTGCCAGACAGTGATGGTGGCTGAAGTCTAAATTCAGTTCCAGAGCAGGGCCAAGAGGAAGAAGGGTGACAGGATGAGTTACAAATGCAGAAATGGAATGGAACCTGCAGAGGCTGCTGCTGCTGGGTGTTCCTGGGATGCAGCCAGGCTTTGCATGCTGAGGGAGGGCAGGGGGAAGACAGCACAGACCTGGAGTTTACCAGCCTGGGCTGGAAAGGAGAAGTCCTAGAGGAGATGCAAATGAACAGCGTGTCAAGTGATCAGTGCTCACTTTTTTTTTCTTTCATCCTCCCCCAGGTGAGGAGAACAAAGCCATACCTGGTGCAGTACAAGGGCAGTGGCTTTGAACAGATGCTGACTAAACATCTGTGGGATGCTTAGGAGCTGACTTAAGCATCCTCTAATAAAAGGAAATGCTGAGGTTAGGTTTTCTCATGGGCTATGCATTTGGATGGTTACTAACCACATCTGAAAGCTGGGATGTGGAGGCCAGCTCAATCTCAGCTTCAGGGAGTGACTTCTGTGGTGTGTGGGTTGGGGGGGGGTGGCTGCCTTTGTCTGGAATGGGGAGTGCTCAGTTTTACCCACAGCAACATCAGGCAAAGGGCTGAGGAAATCAGTGATGTGATTCAACTTGGAAAATTCAGAGTTTGTGTTAAATGAGGATGCAAACTGTTTAATATAAATGATTCTGTGTTAATAGTGAAGTGGGAGTTAGGGGTGGGAAATGTGATATTTGCATACAGCTGCTGTAGGAGAGAAATGGCACCTTGGGACAGAGAGCCCTCTGCATGTTGTGTTGCAGAACTCTGATGTCATGTGTGGGACAGTCCAAGCATGGCAATCTTCATCCCTTTTCCATGCCCAGGCTTCAGCCCCTTCTGACAAAGGGGGACTGCTTTTGGCATCATCCTGGGATCTGTCAGAGAGTCATCTTGTGTCCTTCCCCAACAGAAAACAATCAGTTTCCTGGTCTGGGACTTTCTGGTGGGAAGAGCAAATTCAGTAGGACTGTCACTGCTTCTCTGTTCTGACTTGATGGAGAGGGTGGGGACTTTTAAATAAATAACCTAGGGGGAAATCATTGCTGGTCACAGCAAGGAGACAAAATTGATCACTGTGTCTTCTGTGGAGAGGCAGGAGCAGCAAAGCTGCCTCAGCAGCTCTACCTGATGTTAGTCCACAGTGATGGTGCTGCCTCTGCAGCCCTGGAGGGGCTGGGGCTCTCTGCCTTTGCTTCACAGGAACAGGAACACTACGTTACCAAGGCATGTGCTGTAAGATTGACCTCAGTATGGGCAGAGGATGTCAGCTGGTTTGAAAAAAGCCCCAGAACTTACTGAAGTTTACTGGATGGAGGCTGTGAGAGTCACCTGGTGATGTTCATCAGAGACAGGAGTGCTTTGTGGAGGAAAAGGAGATGGGAATGGCTCAAAGGTCTGTTCTCGTGGGTTTTAATGGGCAGTATCTGATGCAGTTTTGCAGAGCTTATACCAGGATTTCTGCAGTAATCATCCCAGTGGGGATGGGGACGACTCCAAAACACAGTGCACAGTGGGAGCAGTCTGGAATCCATTCTTTGGTGATGTAAAATCAAAGCTGACAGAAATGTCTGCCTCTTATCTGAGCTGCCTGGTACATTAACATGCACCTCTGAGTGTTTGTGTGTGATTGCAGGTGACCTTGTAGAAGTTACTTGTGGTTAGGAGAGCAAATCATCCTGCACAGAAAAAAACTCTTTCCAGAAATAGCAGCACCATTGCCAAGCTCAGAGTCCCAGGTTGTCATGGGATTTCGAGTAGTCTTGCATATTTCTTAATTTTATTTCTTAACAGTTCAGAGCTGGAAGAAATTGTGACACTATTGTGAATTTTTAGAGGGACATTCAATGTGAATGACAGGAATTCTTCATTAGATGTTTCATCCACTCTGGACTAAATATATCTCAAAGAGCAAGTGAGCCTTTTCCACTTAAATGAGGATGAAGGAAGTCCAGTATTGCCATTTACAGTCCAGTCTTTCTGTGGGCTGATACTGCCATAAAGAGATCCTGAGAAGAATGTCAGGCTCTCCAGCTGTCATGGCACAGGAGCACCTAAACTGGGTCTGCCTCTCTGATTTCTTTTGGTTTCCATTTGCTGAGACAATGCCCACGTCTTAGTGAAATCTGAATGAAGTCCAACATGGAAGACTTAAGAAAATCCTTCCCAAAAAGGAGAGCTAGTGCTGTAGGGGCTGCTCAGACATTTTTCACATATATTCACTTTTAATCTTTTCTGTAGGAATACTTGGGGAAATACCAACTGTCCCTCTGAATTTTTAATTTTCTACAGACTTTTTCTTTACGTCTTCACCTTTCGATTTTTACCTTCTCAGTATCTCTGCCTTTTCCATCATTCACACTCTGTTTGGATATTTCAGTTCCCCTCTCTGTCCTTCACCCTCTCTCCCTTCCTTTGGAAGTACAAAAAATCAGGTGTTAATGCTGGAATGATTTTTAGTGCTATAGTTTCAGCTCTTAAACTTGCAGCTTTCCTGTGCTTCCATCCAGTTGATGAAATCCTCTGTGTGAGAGCAGTTGCATTGATTTTCTGTGTTGAGCACAGGGGAAGCAATTATTTAACATCAGAAGAGTGGAACCAAGTCTTTAATTTTTTCATTAATCTTCTCATAGCTGAACTGGACAAGGTGCTGAGCTACTGACTCCAGCTGACCCTGCTCTGAGTTGGACTGGAGACCTCCAGAGGCTCCTTCCAGCCTCAGTTCTGCTGTGATTTTGTGGTGAACTCCTTCTGCACGCAGCAGACGGTGAGAAGGTGGAATGAGAGAAGCTTTGCAACTCCCTAAGACACTTCCCTTTTCTGAAACCTGATATTAAAAACCAGATTTCTCTGCCACAGACCTCCACAGAAGTCAGTATCTGATGGGAGCTTTTTTCTTCCAAATACATCCCTCCTCAGCCAAGCCTTTCCAGATTTATTGTCTGTCAAAGGTTTGGTCGAATTCTTCCCTGAACACTTTTGGTCAGCACACTTTCCTAATGTATCCAGAGGAAAATCCACAGTTGTGTCATTTCAGCACAGCTCCCCATCATTCCAGAGGAAACTGCCAGCTGGAACAGATGGCACTTTGTCAGGATGCAAAAGAAAGCTTCGTTAGGACCATGCTTATCCTTCTTCATTGGAAGCTGTTCTCTTTTGCATTGTATTAGTACAGGGTTTTCAGCTTATTGTTTTAATGACTGCTCATTCTTTCTCTGAAGATTAGGAAGGTTTCTGTGGTGTGTTTGTTTAAAGTGTTTTAGGATGTTAAGATATCTGCAGATTGGATCCAACTTGAGCCTCATTAAAAGAACTTTGCCAAAACTGGAAAGCCTTTGGGGGCCTATTAGAGTGAATTATAGTAATTAGAAGCATGAATTCTGTCTCACAGCTCAAACTGCTTCACTTGATCTGGAACTTCTCCCAGAACCTGCAGAAGGATAAAGACCCACATCTGTCTAGATAAACCACTCCATCTTGGCCAAAGAATCACTGTGGTCAGTGGGGACTGTGGCTTTGGGGTCTGCAGAGTGCACAGCACCCCTGGGACCAGCAGCAGGTGAGTCCAGCACTGCTCAGGCTCCTGCAGAGACATTGATCATAAGCAGAGGGTGGTGGCTGCTGCCATGCCAGGGTCTCCTTGTGGTGACTGCTGTTACACAAGTGTCCTCTAGCCCTCCAGAACCCACTGTTGTCCATCCTCTAGGCATGCAGGACAAGATTTCCCTGCCAGGCTTCCACCTGCCTTCCAGCCAGGCCAGAGGGCAGGGCAGGGTCTGCAGAGCTCCCTCCACTAGCTCTGTGTTCAGAATAACATTTAAACAAAGTGCAGAAACTGGTTTGGCTTTGCTGAGATGTATGTGATGGTTTAGATCTGGACATCTGAAGCAGTGACTTAAATTCTCATCATCATCATCATCATCATCACTGCTTACAGGCAAGACCTGCTTTGCTTTCCAAGGATGAAACAAAGTTCACAAGATCCCTTCCTATAAAGACAATTTTTTTGGTGACTCTTTTTTAAGGACAAATAGGTTAGGGAATTCTCTACAAGAATGTAACACTGCTTTTAGGAAAAAGTTATGTAAGTATTCAAGGGCATAAAGAGAAGTGAATTCCATGCATTAAATGCCTGTTGTGCAGTGATTACGTGTTGCTCTGCACAGTGATACAAATCTGTTTTCCACAGGAGACTCTGTTCTGTGAGAGTAAAGCAACAGTTCATAAACCTGCAAACAAATGGCTTGTTAGATTAATGATGATCAGAACATGTTTCTGTTCCATCTGGTTCATTCAAGAGGATGGAGTAAAGAGAAGAATTTCATTTTATGCTTGACTAGTAGGAGAAGAATTTCAGCTTTGTGCCTGGATGGAAGCAAGCTCAGCTGTGTGTCACTGGCCTAAGTGGTGGCATGTGGTTTTCTGGCACAGTCAGTTAGATTTTCTAAAGAACTTGTGGCTGTGTTTTCAAGGACTCAGCAACTCCTGTTGGGGCCAGATTTTGAAGGCACAGTGCACAAAGCAGCTTCCACTGGGACTGTTCAGCTTGGCTTTTCTCAGTTTCCCTGCAGGTATGGCCCTCGCTGCCTTGCTGGCTGCCCTTGAGCCTCCAGCTCTAAGATGCAATTATCAAAGATGTGGAACATTTCATATTCCTTCAGTAAATGAGTCTCCATGGACACATAATCTCAGAAGCCTTTGGTCTTTTTACACCTTCTGAAAAAAACAATTTTCTTCCTGTAATAATTTCATACAGGTGAGCAGTGGGAATTGGAAAGCCTATCTTGGTCTCTGCCATAAGCCATTCAGGATAATGAAAAGCAAAGAAACAAAGGTCTAGAGCAATCTGTACTGTAATTTTGGTAGTCTCCCCACTGTTCCTGGCACAAAGTTTTAGGGAAATGTTCCCAAAGAAAATAGTGGCTTTGTGTAAGCTATCTATATAGTCTGCTTTAATTATAAAAGCATTAAGTGGCATTTCCTTCCCCATAAAATTCCCTACCTCATATTGCCAGATGTGGCAATAAGTCATGTAGCTGTAAATCAAACCTGACCCTTCCTTGCTAACACTAAAAGCTTTGATCCTCAGAAGCTCTCCTCTGGTGCTTCCCCCCTCAGAACTAGCAGGCATTGCTAGAAAGTGAGATGTAAGCTTAGTCTCCAGTTTTGAGACACAGATGAGCAGTCTGAGGTGGTGATGTATGCGTGGTGTGAGTTGGGATGCCTGGAATGGTGCCCTGGAACCACTTTCAGCTGGCCCAGCACCATGTCCTGGCTGTGTGTGTCAGTCCTGTGGCACCTCCTCCCTTCCCACACTCACTGCTTGGTGATGTTTTACACTCTGCATTCTCTGATAGCACCCATCTGTTGACTTCCTGTGATTTGGAGACCAGGAAAGAGCTGGATATAAAAGCAGGAATGGTTACTGATCCTTCTGAAACCAGGAGCCCACTTGCAGTTTCAAGTGACTTCCCACGGAGGATGTTGGCTGGAGCAAGCAGTGTCTCAGCTCTGAACTGAACCTGGAAGCTGCCTAGGGAAGCTCTCTTACAGTACTTGATAAGTCTGATCTGCTGCTTCTGTGCAGAACACCATTGATTCTTCTGCTGCTGCTTTGTGTTTTCTCCTAGGTAGCAATTTGCAAAGTGCTCATCTTAAAACTCAGCTTATTTTCAGCTCTGAGTTCTGGAGTCCTCGGAGGGCATCTAACAGTTCCCAGGGAGTAAGTCAGTGCAGATTTGCTCTGGAGTTCCACACGTTCACATCTGTTTATGCCAGCTGAGGATATCTGGATTCTTGGTCCTCCCTGGAGAAAACAGTATCTGTGGAGTTGGGAATACTCCATTTGTTTCCTGGAGAGTGCTGATGGTTAAATCACCTCCAGCAGAAGCTGGAATACTCAGCTTGTACTCTGTTAGCAGACAAGTACACAAAACCCAAAGGATTGCTCCAGCTGGTTGTGTCAGCCTGAAACATTGTCTTTTGACCAACAGGAAAACAAACCCATGCTTTTTCAACATCCAGACAATCAGTTTCTTGGAGTGGCAAACTGTACCAAATATGGTATTTTCTGTAAATGCTGTTTCATACAGAACCTTTGTATTTGTTAGACCTTAAGGAGCTAAGGAAGGGATTTCTTCAGTTGTATTTTGTACTGCAAATGCTGTCCTAAAATGTGGTGTCTTGTGTGGGGCTTGCATCAAGTGATGTACACAGGGAGGAACAAAGATGCAGATAACTATAATAATGTCTTTGGATTCCTCTGTTTCAGTGAAGCATGCTGCTAACTAGGTTAAATCCCATCATCTTTCATTGAAAAAGCTGCTTGAAGCTGGTAATTGTAGTGCCTTTGAGGAAGCAAAGACAGTTCATTATAGAGTAAAAACTTTATGAATCTCTCTCGTGTCATGCAAAACTATTTTAGATGAAATCTCTTTCCAGTGTGTATTGTTCAAATAATTATATTTAGCTGGGGTCAGAGTTTGGATAATGCATTCCCAGCCCTTGGGTTTATTAACTGGCTCCAGGACCAGACCACAATGTCAAACAGCCCCAAGAGCTTTCACATTTACTCTGGTATGGCTATTGTCAGCTGTGCTGCTGCTTCCTGCTGCACTCTGCTCACTGTGGCCATTCAGTAAGTGCAGTATGTGCCTTCTTTGCTGAAACTTTGCTTTCCAAACAGAAACATTCACTTAAGATGCAGTCTTCCTTTAAGCCTCCACTCTGCAGAATGAACCACTTCCCTCTGCTGAGCAGTAAACCACAGTTAAACAGGAACAGAGAGATGGTGTACACAGCAAGGATCAGATCTGAGAGCAACATCTGGATTTGTTAGTGTCAGCATGCTGGAGGGTTGCTTTGAGAGCTGAAGTTTCTCTGCATTTGGCATTTTGGTCACCCTGTGTATGTGCTTCACCCCAGTAACCATACTGGGACAGCCAGGCAGCAGAGGGACAGAGCTGATACCTGCTGAGGGGTTAGGGAGGACCTTGGCTAATGCAGTTGTCCCCATGCCCTGAGCAGCACCCTGCCCCATGCAGCTGCCTTTCAGTGAAGTCAGAAACACTGCAGGACATGCCTGATGCTTTCAGTTTTGTCTGGCCCAGCCCACAGCTCATTTAATGACCACTTCTTCAAACAAAATATCCTCCTGTGTCCTCTGAAATATGTGGCAGTTCTGAAAGAACGTTCTCACCTCTGTACATTAGCTCCCACTTTTCTTAAAAAAAAAAAAATAAAGAAAAAATAGAGGAATTAAATGATCATTTTCACTGCTTTTGCCACCTTTCTGGAGGAACAAGAATTGGAAAAGCAGAGAGATGTGGAGTAAGATCTGGGCTGCTATGCATTGGATGTTGTGCTTAAATCCTGCTCACCTCTAATTCTGTTTTCCTTCTTTCCATGTATTTCACCTGTACATTTTGCAGGATTGTCTCCTGTCATGTGTTTCCATACACTGTCTTGCACAGTAGAGGCATAGTTCTGGCTAGCAGCTCCAGCCACAGGGCTACTGAGGATTAATAACCAGGCACAACTCTCCTCAGGTGTCCATGCAGCTTTGAGAGGTTAAAGTAGATTTCTGAGGACCTTGAGTTAAGTTCCTCCCTTGTGCAGGATGTGGTGGAGCTTTTACGTGTTTGGGTGTCATCAACAAAAGGTGATAAAAGGCAGGCATTTCCTGAGCCTTTTCCTTTAGATCTGGTGGATCACAGCATCCCCTCTGCCCCCATGCAGGTCACAGAATCAGAATCATAGATGCTGCTGTCAGTTGCAAGTCACATAAAACTGCTACATGGTACCCAGTCCAGCCTTTATGGCTGGAAACTTGCATGTTTCATCCTAGAAAACAGACTTCAGAGCTTACATTGCTGAGTGACATGCTTTACAGATGTTCTTGCTGTTGAACACTTTGTTTCTGCTCTCTGCAGCTTGAGGAGAGAATGTACCATGAGTCAGAAGCATCAGCCAAGGCAAGGTGTGCTGCCCAGGAGTGGCTCCCACCAGGGCAGGAATGGCTTCTGCTGGGGGGAGTGGCAAAGAAACAGCTCTGCCAGTGTCAGACTGCAGCCACAGAGTGGAACAAGTCTGCAAGTAAGTGCTTCCATGTCTCATTAGTCCCTCCAGATGCTTTGTGGTTTTCCAGTCTGTGGCACTGGGAGCACTTGGCTGGGGCTGCACAGCAATGTAGGGTGGAGCAAGAGGAGCAGAGGTTGGGAGTTACTGACTGGGGACTGAAGCTGGGCATCTGCCTTCAAGTTTTTTGCCTGCTTCACAGAAACAAATGACCCGAGGTACAAGATCATTAACACAATTGGCAGTTTTCCCAGCAGGATTATAATGAGGTATTTCTTGTATTTCTTTGTTTTCTCTTGCTTCTTCCAGTTCTATACAACTATCCCCATTTTGACCAAATCCATCCCAGCCACCAGGGCCCCTCGTTCCATCCTGGCTGGGGCTCTGCTCATCCTGGGAATTGGGTGTTTTGGTGGCCACCACTTGCAGAAGCAGCTGCAGCACCTCCCCATTTCAAATTAGGTACTTTAAATAATGCTTATTTGGTGAGAAGTAAAGAAAACTCAGCTCCTTTGGATCATAAAGTTAGACTCTGTTTTTTAGGTTTATTTTTTTGTAAAGCTACTACTAGCCCAAATATTCCTGTGTTAGTGTCAGTGGGAAATTGTAAGGTGGGTAGCACTACCAAACTAACCTGGTTATTGCTGTCTGACAGCAGCATGAACCAAGGACATCCCTCCTCAAAAGGCAGCCCTGTCCCAGACTCCTTCCTCCCACTGCCACAACCACCAGCTACTTTTCCAAAAAAACTGTTTTCAGCTCAGGATTTTCATAAATCACAGTTCTGGCACCAAATCTGTTGGGGTAGATTTCAGTTCACAGACTGCACCCAACGTAGTGATTATACCTCCAGTATCTGACACATCCTGTTTTAGAGTGCAGAGCATATTGTAGTGTGAGTGTGTGTGAGTGTGTGTGTGAGTGTGAGTGGGTGTGAAACAGCAAGCCAGCTTTGCTCTGAAGTGATGAAAACTAATTTCCTGGAAAGGTAGCTGTAAATTTTCTCTGAACTTTAGGCAGTAGAATATTAAAATGTATCACTCCTGGACATGCAGGCTTATATTTGCATTGTTGTTTCAACTCCTGCTTGCTAGATTGTAGTCCTAAATTAGGTTTTAATTCAAGGAGAGTATTTAACTGGTATTGAAATTGAAAAAATATCCAGCTGTGATCTGTTTGGAGCTCTAGCTTAATCAGGAGATCCCCAGGACAGGATTTAAGATCAGTGAGACTTTGGGTATTTTTTTCCATATTTTTGCTCCTAGGGTAATTTCAAGACAAAAATGCAGTTGTTAACAGGACTCATCTTGCTTTCCTTTATCCAGAAGGCTGAGGGAGGAATGCCTTTTTCCTTCAGTGCAGGCAGATCAGTCCCAAAACACCTCCAGAAGTTCCCCAGATCCACCCCCTTCTGCTTTCCTCCTGCTGCATGTTTCCTACACCCACCTCAGGGTGGTCAGAAAACCCATCTTTTACTCTCCACTCCTGTAGTAATCATAAAACTGGGTCAGGAGATGAATTTGCTAATAAACAGCCTAACGACAGGAGATTGAAAGAAGGGAAAAAATATTTTAAAACCTGTGATCTGAGAAGAACTGAGAACTGACAGAGATTTACTAAGTCCTGAATGGATGTCAGGTGCTTGAAGTTAGGTTACCAGGCATAGAGGAGCAAACAGCTTTAACCTGCCACCAGGGCAGGCTAAACACAAAGCCAGTGCTTTTACACAATGTGACCTTGCTCCTGTAGTGGCATTTCCAGCATCCAGTCCCTCTCCAGCCCTCACCCCAAGTCTGCATGCAGCAGCATGTGTCTTTCCAACCTCGTGGCTCCAGGTTTTGGCAGTGTAGTTTGCAGGGCTCTGTTCTTCCACATCTTGCAAGTGCCAGCTGCTGGGCACAGAGCTGGAGTTGTGTTTATTTTGTGTGATCTCAACCCCAACATGGTATCCTTAAGGCAGCATCTTTTAAAATGCTTAGCAGTTAAATCATTGCTTTTTCTCACTCACTGTTTTTACACAGTGAATTCAAATACTTTGTACACAAACCAGGTTAGGCCTTCCCTGCACTCAAGAAGATAAAAAATAGGAGCTCTCCTGTGGGATGACGTGTATTTCAGGTTCTTCCTGTGATTAAGTTTTACTGTAGCATGGAGCTTTCTGGATTCCCAAGGAGAATTTCTGACAAGTATTTTAGGGGTTATATGGCTTCTCTACAGCACAGTTCTAACATCTAATCCAGAAGGATTATTCAATATTTACCCATGTAGTCAAACCCAAGTCTCTGTCCTTCTCATTTAGGAACTGCTCTTGGTGATGTGATGATGTTTCTGCAATAAAATATCAGTACTTAGCTTCAATTATGTCAGAAGTGTAAAGCTTATCTCCCGGGCTATCACAAGTGGGTTTAGGTGGAGTTCAATTTCTAGGGCTGTGGGGGGCTCTAAAGCAATGCCAGCTCTGCACTTCAGCCATGGAGTTGTGGCAAAATCCAGAAAACTGCTGCTCTGTTCCTGGGTGGACACTGGACCCTTAGGGCTTCACCCCAAAAATCTCCACCTGGGAGGCAGCAAGTTTTGAATTGTCCATCAGGAGGAGTCACTTTTAAAAGGTGCAGTCTGATGGGAAAGGCCATCTCCTGACAAGGACTGGATGCTTTGGGGCTGCCAGCAGTTTTTCTGACCTGCCATCACGGTTTTAGCTCTGTCTTTTTTTTTTTTTTTTTTATTATTCACAAAGCTAACCTTCACTGCTGTCTAATAAAATGAAATAAGAGTGAAAAGTTCAAATATTAGACTTTCCTGTGGAGCTGGTTTCATGGCAGCCTCTCAGCCAACATCAACAGTGAGATAGCAAGGAGCTGCTGTTCCTGTCTAGTCTGTGGTGGCCTGCAGGGATGGCACATGCCTGGGGGAGCAGAAAAAACCCTGGGGGAAAACCCAGCTGGCACCTCATGGGGACCACAAGTTCAGTGGCTGGAGGGGATTTGTCTTTTCCTCTTCATTGTCTGAGAGCAGATATAATTACTATGTCTATGTGTAGACATATAAAGCAAAGAATGCAAAAGCACATCACAGCTCAAAAAAAAAAAGTGTTTTAATTTGTTTAAATAAATAGCTACAGAAACCCCAGTCTTGGATCCCAACCTCAGTTCTTGGTCAGACTCAGGCTGTTGCCCTGGAATCCCTGGCTGCTGGGAGAACTGAGAGCAGAAGTTGATGCAGGGAGGGGAGGTAAAGGTGCATCTTTGGTTGGTGTTAAGGCTGGTGATAGATTGTCCATGTGTGTTGAGGCAATAAAAATCAAACTACTTCATCTCTCCAAAGGCACAGATTTTCTGCCATGGAAAAGCAAGAACACTGAATACATTGGAGCTGATAAGATTGACTATGGCTTGACTTTGCTATCTGGAAAAGTAACTCTAACCAAGATTTCAGAATAGAGAGGGGGAAAAAAAGAAATCCTTGTAGCAGCATTCAAATCAATTTTATATAGAAAATAGGAATCATGGTTTTCTAAGCTTGCATTGTAACCTGCAGTATTGCACAGGGAGGGAGGGATGTGATCAGTGAATGCTCCACTATGTAAAAAATCAGCAGTGTGCTCCTGAACCCAGTGAGAGGGTTTCTAAAGTCTGCACCTGGAGCTACATGGAGCAGCCACACCATTTTTACCTCAACCATTTATTTTCTATAAAGGAGGTTGTTCTACTCAGAGAGGAGGTTAGAACTAAATCCATAAGTAAAAATGAAAAAGGGAAATGTATGTATATGTAAAAAACTAGAGGTGCAGCAGGAGCTGTGGGCAGTGCTCCCCTGGAGGTCCAGCTGGAAGGTGAGCACATGAGAGGAAAATGGGGCTCAGCAGAGCCCATCTCAGTCTGTCATCCAGGGTGACCCCAACCTCCTGGTCAACAGGCTTGTGTCTCACTAAGGACTGATCTGGGAGACTAGGAAAATGATGCTTGAAATGAAGCTTTTTCAGTGTCTCTGGCATTTTTAGGACTTTTTTCCCATTGGGGCTGATGTTGCAGCTTTTCCTTTAGGACATCTGTATAGGTTTTGTTTTTTCTCCTTCCGCCTGTATTGCAAAATCTGCAGGAACCTGGTTATCTTGGAAATCTACACCCATTTGCCAAATCTTGTTAAAACTGGGCAGCAAAACCAAGACTTGGAAAGATGTATGTATACTCAGTGTCAAAAGAAATCTTGATTCTGTAGTAAATTAGCCAGAAAAAAAAAATTGTCTGCATTTTTTGTGGTGCACTGAAGCCTCTGCCCACAGCTGTGCTGGGTTTGCAGAGGGATTAGGTAGGAGTTTTAGATGGCTGTGTGTGTAACCTCTGCTCTCTAGCTTCAAGCATCTCCTGCAGGACATGAGTCTGCCCTAAGAGCTCGGATTAAAAAAGAAGAAAAAAGATCTAGAAAATAATTTTTTGTGTCTGTGTTTTGTCCAGGTTTAGTGCCCGTACAGGAGCTCCCATGAATGTGAAATAAGAGTGGAAAAGAGGACAGGCAGAAGGAATGAAGAGTTAATGTTGGCAGTGGGGTATGGAAAGAGATGAATAGGAAAGCAGTAACAGCCACCCTTAATGTGAGACAGAGACCTCTCCAGCTCCAAGGAATGAACAGAAGTGAGCTTCCCCCTTGCACCATGGTGAAGGCAAAAATCATTAGCTTAGACAAATGCTGGAGTTCTGAGGCTTCACTCCATGTGTTTTGAAGTTTTCCAGTCACTGGAGATATTGGAAAAATTTTTTTCCTAGGTATTAATATTGTCTGTGCTGTAAAATATATTCCTAGGCCAAGTATTCATTTTAGAGGACTCTAGCAAGTCTGTATTTCTAGTAAAAAGCCAAACAAACAAAGACCTTTTTTTCTATTAATGGCAGATGGTAGGCAACATGGGAGTCTGCAGGGGCAGGAGAGGCCCAGGCTCTGCAATCAGAGTCTCAGAAAAACATCCCTTGGGTTGGATTCTAACTGGTAGGAAAGCTCCTTACTTTAAAGAGAGGTTGTTTTAAATAAGAAGTGAAAGGCTGCTCATCTCAACCCAAGGCAGCTGAGGGTCCTTTATAAGGAGTTGTACCACTCAGCAGGTTTTCCAGGTCTGTTAGCTTGGGCTCTGTCTTTTTTAACTAAGGAGAAGTCTTCTTTTCACTTGGTGCCTCTTTTCCCTTTGTTCCTCCTCCCTTTGCCAACCCTCCTAGCGTGCTGCAGCCCAGTTATCCCTGTGATGTGCTGCCCCTTGGTGAGGTCAGACACTCACCTGGCAGCAGCTCCCTGGTTATCCCAGCTGAGGATCTGCATCAGGTAGAGTGGAATCAATCTGCATAACTCCCTGGGTCTTTGGCAGAGCAGTCTGCAGTGGAGCTGTGTGTGAGGGAGGAGCTGCTGCATCACAGGGGTGTGCAGCTGGAGACAGACCTGGGCACAGATGGATAACATCAGTCAAAGCTTAGCTGCAAAACTGAGGGTGCTGGGCTGGGAGAAGAGAAGCACTGTGAATGATATTATAGCACAAACAAAAATGGGAATAAAACCTCACTGTGCTGTCAGCACTTCAGAGCTATCAGGAGAGCCAAGTCAAAGCCCAGGCAGCTTCATAGCCTCCAGCTGCCTCTTAAGGTCTTTGGTCCAGGCCCACCAGGGGGACTCATTGCTTCCAATGACCAGGGATAAATGCAGCTCTTATCCTTCTGCAATTGTACAGGATTTTGGGGGGGCAAGGAGACAAATATTTTATTGGACTAATGTGACTGTCAGTCTGGAATACTTCAGGATATTTTCAATGCCAGTTTCTTTTTTTTTTTTTTCCACTGTAGCTGGTTGAAAGGATCATGTTTCTGCACTCTCACAGGGGTGGTTTTTTATGTTCACCACTTACCTTGATGCCAAACCATAACTTTGTTTCCTTGGGGTTTGGACTGGCAGGCGAGCAGTTTGCTGGAGTGACTGTGCAGGGCAGGTGGAGATGAGCACATCCTGAGCCTCACTGGCAGGGAAGGAGCCCTTCCAATACATTTGCCTCCTTGAAGATTTGAGCAGAAAGTGTAAAATCTCAAAGGGGTTGAGAAGCAAGCTAAAAAATACTGAGAATGACCAAAAAGTACTGAGATTTCCAGTCATATTTCAGTATTTTGTGTGTTTGCTTTTTAGACTTTCCACCTATAAGGCTTAAATCCTCAAGCTGTAACACATGAGCCTTAAGTTCAGAAAGTATTTGGATTTTTATTAAGGAAAATTGAAAGGCTATGCCTGTATGTGTTCAGGGGCTATTTAAGAAGCACTGTGTTGTATGGGGCTTGCTGATACCACCAATGACTGCAGGGCACTTCATTTGCTATCTGGTACACACCAAGGAAGTTTTACAGTAACTGCTCCCAATGTATTTCCAGCTGAGATCTCTGCTCCCATGCAGCATGTAAAGGAGCCATGAGGTAGCAATGCTCTGTCCCTCACAGTGGAAACTCCAGGGAGCTGTGTCAATCCTTGCCTCCTGCCTGCTGAAGGGAAACATTTTTCTGGCTTTTGCTTCCTCCTCCATGTACCTGGCTGGCTGTGACCCTCTCTCTCCTTGCTTCTTTCTTCATTGCCTCTTGTCTGTCTTTGCAGGGCTGCTCTGGAACCTGCTCCAGCAGCAGGAGCTGGACATTGCCCTTCAGCAAAGTTTGCTCTGAAGCTGATAAACTGAAAGGAAAGAAGGACTGCAGGGCTAAGCTATTTGATGTGTCTTAATCAGTGGTTTAGGTAAGTAACAAATGAAAAAGATCAGCCCATGTGCTGGTGCTGGTGCAACTGAGGAGCATTTTCCACAGCACCCTGACATCTGTTTACTGATTTTTGGTTTGGTTTTGTGCCAGTGAGTGTCTCTAGGTCTGTGATTTGTATCTGCTTTGAAAGCCTGCTCCCTCACGTTTATGAGCTGGGTTTATTTCTGCTTGAATAGATGGAAACAGCAAAGATAAAAACTGTTCCTCTAAAAGAAGAATACTGTGAGAGACCTTAAATGTTTGTTAGCTCCCTGCAGCAGCAGTTGCTGTGTTTTGCACATGGACTCAGAGAGCTGTAAGCTGGCACTTCTCCTTTGCCCAGTGTATTGAATTCCCTTCCTCCTGGGCTGAATTCAGACTTCTCATTGAGTGTCGAATAAACCTGATGAAAAGACCCTGATATCAAGTGTCT